>NW_022196914.1:906031-910559 GCF_008632895.1 Mastomys coucha | reverse complement strand
TTTTGGAGGGGAAACTGGGAATGGAGAAATTTACATGTAAATAAAGAAAATATCTAATAAAAAAAACATTAAAAAAAAAAGAAGAAAGGCAAGTATCATACAAAGGCAGACCTATTAAAATTGTACACAATTTCTCAGCAGAAACACTAAATGTCAGTCCAGACTACTATACCTAACAAAACTTCAACCATCATAAATAAAGAAAACAATATATTCTAAGACAAAATCAAATTTAAATAATATTCACAAATCAAACCCTACAGAAAATATTATAAGGAAAACTCTAACCCAAAGAAGCTAACTACACTCAACAAAACACAGGTACAAGCACACACACACACTCACACTACCAACATTAACATCCTAATAACAGTAATTAACAATCATTGGTTTTTAACATCTCTCAATATCAATGGGCTTAATTCCTCAGTTTAAAAGAAAAAACACAGATTATCAGAATTGATGCAAAAACAGGATCCACCATTCTCCTGTATACAAGAAACACATTTCAACATCAAAGACAGCCATTACCTCAGAGTAAAGGGCTAGAAAAATATTTTTCGAGCAAATGAACTCAAGAAGCAAGCTGGAGTATTGCTTCTTGCCATTCTAATATCTAATAAAATAGACTTCCAACAAAGATTAATCAAAAGATATGGAGAAGGACACTTCATACAACTTAATAGAAAAATCCACCAAGATGACATCGCAATTCTAAATATATTTGCCTCAAATGCAAGGGCACCCACATTTGTAAAAAGAAACATTACTAAATCTTAAATTACACATTGAACTCCACACATTAATAATGGGAAACTTCAGGACCCCACTCTCACCAATGGACAGGTCATTTAGATCGAAACTAAATAGAGAAATAATGGATGAACAAATGTTATACTCAAATGGACCTAACAAATATCTACAGAAAACTCACCCAAACAGGAAAAAATATGTGTTTTTCTCATCACCTCAAAGAACTTTCTTCAAAATTGACAGATATAAGAAAATTAAAATAACCCCTGTATCTTATCAAACCACCACAGATTAAAGTTTGACTTCAAAACAGAAACAATAGGTAGCCTACAAACTCATGGAAACTGAACAACTCCTTACTCAGTGATCACTGGGTCAAGGAAGAAACAAGGAAAGAAGGGAAGAAAGAAAGAAAGAAAGAAAGAAAGAAAGAAAGAAAGAGAGAAAGGAAGGAAGGAAGGAAGAAGGAAAGAAAGAAGGAAAGAAACAAAGAAAGAAACAAAGAAACAAATAAAGAAACAAAGAAGAAAGAAAGAAAAAAGAAAGGAGAAAGAAAATTAGACTTTCTAGAATTTAGTGAAAATGAATACAAAACATACCCAAACTTATGAGACACAGTGAAAGTAGTGCTAAAAGAAAAGTTCATAACACTGAGGGTCTTCATAAAGAAATTGGAGAGATCTCATACTAGCAACTTTACAGCACATCTAAAAGCTCTAAAAAAAAGAGAAGTAAACATAGCCGAGAGAGTAGATGGCAAAAAATAATCACTCATGGCTAAAATCAGTAAATCAGAAACAAAGATAACAATACAAAGAATTAAGGAAACAAAAAGTTGGTTCTTTGATAAAATCAACAAGATAGGCAAACCCTTAGCCAACCTAACAAAAAGGCAGAGAGAGAATATCCAAATTAACAAAATCAGAAATTAAAAGGGGACATAACAGCAGACACAGAGGAAATCCAAAGACTCATTAGGTCTTTCTTCAAAAAAAAAAAAACAAACAAACAAAAACAAAACAAAACAAACCTATACTCCACAAACTTGAAAATCTAACAAAATGGGTGATCTTTCTTGATACCACTTACCAAAGCTATATCAAGATCAGAAAAATGATCTAAGTAGACCTATAACCCTTATGGAAATAGAAGCATTCAATAAAGTCTCCAACAACAACAAGCCCTGGGCTTGATGAATTCTACCAGATCTTCAAAAAGAGCTAATACAATACTCCTCAAACTATATCAGAAAATAGAAACAAAAGGAACAGAGACAAATTCATTTTTATGAGGCCACAGTCATGCTAATAACTAAACCACACAAAGACTAAATCAAGAAAGAAAATTTCAAACCAATCTCCTTTATGAACATTGATGCAAAAATACTCAATAAAATACAAACTGAATCCAAGAACACGTCAAAAACATAATCTACCATGACCAAGCAGGTTTCATCACAGGAATGCAAGGATGGTTCAACACATGAAAATCCATCAATGTAATCCACCATATAAACTGAAACAAACAAACAAACAAACAAACAAAAATGTGATCATTTCATTAGATGCTGAAAAGTCCTTTGACAAAATCTAACACCCCTTTATGAAAAAGTCTTGGAAAGATCAAGGATATGAGGTACATACCTAAACATAATAAAGGCAATACATTACAAACTAATAACCAACATCAATTAAATGGAGAAAAACTTAAAGGAATTCAATTAAAATTAGAGACAACACAAAGCTGTCAACTGTCTTCATACCTATTCAGTATACTTCAAGTTTTAGCTAGGGCAAGACCTTAGACTCACAATTTGTCCTGGCTACAAGTTGTGTAGGCATAAAAATTGAAGCAGAATTTTAGAAAAGGGCCAACCAATGACTGGCCCAGATTGAGACCCGTACCATGATAGAGAGCCAACCCTTTCACTATTAATGATATTTTGCTATACTTGCAAACAGAGCTTGTCATCAGAGAGGTTTCACCCAGCAACTGGTACAAACTGTTGCAGAGACCCACAGCCAAACATTCAGTGGAGCTTGAGGACCTGAGTAAAAGATGGGGAGGAAGTATTGAAGGAGCCAGAGGGGTCACTACAAAAAATCCTGCAAAATCAACTAACTTGATCCCACAGGAACTCAAAGAGACTGAACTGTCAACCAGAGAACATGCATGGAAAGGACCTACATACTCTGAAAATATGTAACAGTTATATAGCTGGGTTTTCATGTGAGACTCCTTAACAGTTGGAACGGGGGCTGCCTTTGACTACACTGATTGCCTTTTGGTCCATTTCCCATAACTGGGCAGCCTTGTCTAGACTCAACAGAAGATGTGCTTATTGCATTTTAATATGCCAAGACTAGTTGATACCCATGAGATACTTCTCCTTTTCTGAGGAGAAGAAGAGGGGTAGATGGGAGGGGAGAGAAAGAGAAAGGAAAGGACTTGGAGGAGAGGAGGGAGGGGAAACTTAGATCCAGTTGTAAAGTAAATAAATAACTTAATTAGTTAAAAAAGAATAGTAGCATCAGTGGTCAAAACAACTGCAAAAATAAATAAGTACAAGGCATATGTATATTTTTCTACCTTCTTCTCCCATATATATGTATATATATATGAATACATATATATGCATATATGTATACATTATATATCATAGTAAAAACAGTAAACACTCTAAGTATTAAAGAGAAATCATAGGAAGGTAAGAGAGCAGATGCCATTTGGCTAGAGAAGAAATTGGTTTCCACAATAAACTTTTGTAATAATAGGACAATTACAAACATATTATACTGTGGCATATCTAACTATTGTCTAGTACCAGTTCATAGAATCACTTCTTTTTATCATTCCTATAAAAAAACTTCCTAAATAATTCCTTTGAGCAGCAACTCATGGTCAGTGTTGATAACCTCAACTGGAATACTACAGATGTTCTTCCCTTAGGATGTACATAACAGGGGCAGGATTTCTAGATATGCTTAGGCAAGCATGAGCAACCTGAGTCTCATGGCCACACATCATGCTTACAACAATCCATCATGAGAAGGACATTGCAATGGCATTACAACCTGATAGTAATATCTCTTGGCAAAATATCAAACCCGTCTTCGAGAAGACGTACAGCTAGTTTGTACTACAAACTGGGCTTACTTAGCCACTCGGTACATGCCTCTGTCTTACGTGATTATTTGCCAGAGCCCCTATTCCGTGGAAGCCAAGTTGGTACCATGCCCTTCATATGCCTTTTTTCTGAAGGTGGGACCTTTGGCATACGAGGAATGCAGCTATTCTACAATAATATGTGGCTGACCAATGAGAATTGTCCAAGTGGGTCAAGTTTTTATAGTCACTATACACCAATTATCTCTGCATATTATCACCTTTATCTCTTATTATAATAACAAGAATCCAGATTTGTCTATAGTCTTAGCTCCTAAAGCTGAAGGGAGAACATGACCTCTTTTATGTCTTTAGGGAATCATTAAGGATACAGCAATAATGACACACTAACTGGCTCCTAGTGCCAGAGGAAAATTAATCTACCTCTTTAAGTGTCTGGCACAAAACCATGAGTTCAGACGAGACAACAACAGAGCCTAATAATAATGATGGGACATAAAATGGTGACAAGTGTTATTCTGATCTATGCAATGAGTTACAGTGAAAAATAACCTTGATGTTAGTGGGATGCAGCTAAGAATTCATTTCCAGTATGAAGTTTTTGCAGCACCTAGTCAAGCTGGAGTACAGATTTGGTTTGGTATATGCT
>NW_022196914.1:905354-905965 GCF_008632895.1 Mastomys coucha | reverse complement strand
GTGTGTGTGTGTGTGTGTGTGTGTGTAATCTGTTTACTACAATACTGTTTAAAGACTTGGGACTTTCAAGAAGGCAACCGACTCTTCCTGAACCACTAACCAAAGAGCATACATGAGCTAGACCTCAGCCCCCAGCATATTTGTAACAGATGAGCAGCTTAGTCTTCATGAGGAACCTCCGAACAACTAGAGCAGGGGCTGTCCCTGAGTCTGCTGCCCATTTGTAGATACTGTTCCCTTAACTGGGCTGCCTTTTCTGGCCTCTGTGGGAGAGGATATGCCTAGTCCTGCAGCAACTTGATGTGCTAGGGTGGGTTAATAGGGCTTGGGGGTTAGGATACCCCCTTCTCAAAGGAGAAGGGGAAGGGACAGGAGAAGTGCTGTATGAGAGGGGAGTAGGAGGAGGGGGAGCTGTGATTAGGATGAACAGTGAATAAATTAAATAAATTTATGGAAAAAAAAGAAAGAAATCAGCCCCCCCACCCCTGAGTAAAGGCATTGGAATTTAGACATTACTTAAGAGAGTGCAGGAGGTCTTTTTTTTTAATTTTCAAATTAATATATTAAAAAAGTAATTGTCACTTCCTGTTGTTTTTGTTGTAAGAGGTGGA
>NW_022196914.1:896598-903905 GCF_008632895.1 Mastomys coucha | reverse complement strand
ACTGGCTGCAGAGCTTGTGCCCAAGGTCTGCTCAGAACACTAACCCAGACAAACCGGAAGGAACCCGAATCACTGGGCTGGCAGAGTTCCTGTGTGCCTAGTACCTCTGGTCCCAGTTACTCCCAGTGTTGGGACAGATGTTGGTTCCTGCTCACCTCTAATCCCGGGTGTGTCAGAACACCTGGGAATGGAGCTTCCTCGTAGTGGGACTGGCTGCAGAGCATGCGCCCAAGGTCTGCTCTGGACCCCAGCCCAGACAGACCAGCGAGAAGGTCTTTCTGAAAGTGTGGAGAATAATTTCTTAGCAAATTTTTAAATACAACAAATGTAAAAACATCCATGTCTTCCATAGGGACTACTTGTCATTCTATCCAGTCCATATTATTTCTCAGAACCATGAGAATTCCTAGATTGAGAAGATCTACCCAAACCCAGATTGTATGATGGATCCCAGTATTGGAAATGATTTTTTTTGTGTGCCAATCTCTTAAAACTAGATGGCAACATTCCATTCTGCCTAGAAAACCCCTTTTGAAGACTGTGGGTTCATTGTTCTAATATTTTAAAATCATGCCACTTTTGGGTTATGAAGGACATGGGTTATGAGGACATTTTCTCCCAGTCTTGACACCATTATATCAGATGAACAATTGAGAGATTTTTCGATTTAGCTTCTAAATACTACTAAAATACTATTAAAATAAAGAATTATATTCTTTGTTTTTTTAAGTAAGAGAATATAAAGAATTTCTTCAACCAAAAGAAGGATCCTCCTTACTTATTTTGTAATCATTACTGCAGCAATCTAAATTCTCTGTTTCTTTTGAGACTACCTTACATCTCAAGATGAAATGCTCACCAATCACATGTATATGGAACAATCTCTAAGGCAACTTTAATTTTCATGCTATCTTTTCAAAATAGTTTGTTTCTATAAATGACAAGGCAAGAAGATAAAATTCATTTAAAATGCATTCCACTGTGATTTGGCTTCTCTTGAAACAAAGGAATGTTGGTGAGTGCCCGAGATTCACTGCCATGAAGCTTGTCCTATTCTTCTTCAGTTTTAACCTCTGCACTCTTGACACACCCAGAAAACAGGAGCCAGACAAGAGGAAAACACAGAACAAAAGCTCGAAAAGCTGAGCCTATCACCAAGTACCCCATCTCTTTTATTGTACATGATTATAGCAACTGAAAGGCTCTGTGGAGCCTCACACAACTCAAGCTACTTTTTAACAAGTTTGGAGAGTCACAAGGTTATTTGAAGAACTTTGACAGATTTTTATGGAGAAGAAAAGACTCCATGATACCTCTAATACTGCTTTCAATCTAGACTTCAATGTAAGAGTTACCATCTCTGTTCCAAAGATTGCTTATATAGGAACCTCAAGAAATAGTGCCTCCAAAGCATTTCTCCCATCCTCACTACCATATATGCCTCCTGCCTGAATCCTGCATATCCTCCTGCATCAGATAGCACACACTCTCCCAGTGTTCTGGTGCTGAACTTGTTCCTGTCTTCATCAGCTATCTGTGAAAATTCTCACTCTTTTTACAAACACAGTGGAATAGTTGGAACTCATAACCTCCCTTTAAAAATTAAAAACTTCTTCTAAGGTTGCACAAGGTTTCCTAAACATGGTTTGGTAAGAGCCCAAACCACAAGCACATACAAAGAAAAAAATTAAGGAAACCACAGTTTCAACAATGAGAATAAATTATATGAGTATATATGACAAATATGCATAGAGATAAAAGTTAAAAGCATACCACTTTTCTGTACCTTTGGATCCCTTGCTCAGATGAGATAAAGAGCGTATGGGCTTCAGTAGCCATGCCTAGAACGAATACTGTTCAGGTCCTAAGGTTTCTTCTAATTTCCCTGTGCCCTAGGGGAGAAAATGTAGCTAAATATCATGCAGCTTTTAGGGTATGTCCCTGTTGACATGGAAGGTAAAAATATATATAGTGAGAAAAGGATAGGCAGTAGATATACAAGAAAGAAACGGGAAGGGGAGTGAGGAAGAAAGAAGGGACGGAAAGAAGAAAGGAAGAGCTTTATCAAATCTTTTCCATCAAACGATGCACTCAATATTCTTATACAATAAAATTGTTGTCTTCTACTAGTCCTAAATATTTTTCTTATATTTTCTTTGTTATGTAAATTAATAAATTCTGGAGATCTTCATGAATTAGTGCAATTTTTGCACCAATTGTACTTGATAGGAAAAGATTTTCCACATCAAACAATACAGCCTCAAGTTTATATATCTAGATATGATGTTTCTTCTGTACATTGCTAACCAGCTGGAAAATCAGTAGTTATAAATAATAAGACTATTAAATAAAGTATAATTATGCTTTAAAATATGTTAAATTTCAGCTTTGCTTAAGTGAATTTATGTACATGATATTCATTAGTTATTAGTTTTTATTAGTCTTTTAAGACTAATTAGCAACTATAGCCACAATTATATAAATCTATCATGTAAAAATTATAGTTTTAATTTGTTGTTATGAATACAAAAATCAAAGGCATGGGAACAAAAGAGTTTATAAACTAAGATGGTTTATGTATGACCAACACACATACCAGGAGCAGGCCTGTTCTTTGTCTTTAGTCAAGAACTCCCAGTATTGTATTGAATTCTTCAGTCTGTGGGGGAAATCCTGCCAGTTCTACTCTCCATATTACTACTTTATCATCTTCTTGGATTCAAAGACAGGCATGAATAGGTGATCTTCTTTTTTTGTTCAGGCTCACCAGCAATCAAAGGCGTAAGCACGAAGCACTGTGATTCTCACCAGTAAGTTTGCAATAAATTATTAAAATCTACTGCAGGGTATGTGTCCAAATACCAACAACTCTAACCTGCTCTTCTGTAGTATTTTTTGAGCCAGCTGAAAACTATGAAAGGTTATTTACATTGTAGTTTGCAATACATATTCCATGGGTTATGAAAAAAAAATAAGAAAGTCATTTCCCCCAATGGGAAAAAATAAAGAAGAAAAGGAAGAATAAAAATTACTCACACAGACAAAAATAACTTGTTGAGAGTTTCTGGAACATTACTCTTTTAGTTATTAATTCTTTGAGCATTTTATAAAATGTATTTTTATTATATTCACCTCAACTGCTCCTCTTAACTCCTCCCAGATCTATCTATCCTCACTTTCATACTGCCTTTCACTTCATGTATTTTGTTTTTAGTTTAACACTTTATCTGCCCCAATTTATGTTCCCCATATATACCTCAGTTTGGGGCTCTGCACTGGAGCATGGCCAACTTTCTAAGAGCCATCTCATTAAATGAAGCTGATTTTCCCTGGATCAGAAGCAAAGGACTATCCACAGCTCCTCAGTTGTGGGCGGGGACTTTTGGTCTCCTTCTCTTGCATGCTAGCATCTTCTCTGACTTTATACTGACCTTTCAGAACCCATTTGTTTTAGATCTTTGCTTTCTGGATTAAATCTACAAAACTAAAGAGACCTTTGAACATTGTTTGGAATAAACACTGTTTTACATCATTGTTTTAAGACTCTTGGGTCCTAGCTAGTGGGGAAGACTCAAAAATCATGTTTTAAGTCTGCAAAGATCTTAATATATGCAATGCATATGTAAGCTGCTCTGTAGTTAATGTTGTGCACTTGACATAGTCTAGAGTCTAAGAGAAGGGCTTCTGAGAGTGCCCGTGGAGGAGTCAGGTTAATTATACTAATTGATGTGAGAAGACCCAGCCATTATGGTATCATCATTTCCTAAGCTTAGACTTCTGTACTAAAAAAAAAAAAAAAAAAAAAAAAAAAAACTAACTGGACATGCGTGTATGAGCTCATTGCTCTCTGCTCTTGACTGTGTATGCAGCTTCCTCAATTTCCTGCTACCTTGATTTTTTTTCTCCCAGTGTGAGACTGGAGCCTGGAATTGTGAGCCAACTAGATCTTTTCTCCCTGTGTTGCTTTTGTTAGGATATTTTTACCACAGCAACAAGAAAAGAAACTAAGACAGCTGCTATTAATAATAATTTACCATGATTAAGGAAAAAATTAGGTAGTCCTTTGACTGTCAGGTTGTTATCCTAATGAAAAGCTGTCAAGATAATTTTATTTTACTCTGAAGTGTCTCCATCAATTAACTTTGGCTGATTACTAGAACATTAACCTTGGTTGTCTTTCAAATCTGCTATTCCCAGAGTGGCATGTAAATACAAATACGATATTAAATATCTTACTCTTTAAAGTTGATCTAGTGTTTTTTTTTCTCTTTATGCCTTGTAAATAAAAGTGAAAGTCTTAATCGTGAAAAACACATTAAATGTTTTCTGTAACCAAATAGGTATACCAGAAAAAAATGAAATAAGACTTAAATTTTATGAAATATAAAGACTTTGAGTTTTTAATACCCATGGATTTGCTATATGATGATGTGAAGCTGTAAAATAATTGATCCAATAAAATTATAACCTTTCTTGGTTTGGTTTTGACTTACTACATCATAGTGATGAAACCAAGAATCCTGTGGATGCTGACATGTGTTCTACCATTGAACTACATTTTTACAGTTGTATTGTTGTAGCAGAAAAGAATACTTACAATACCTCCTTGACAAGACAGTCAAACACAGCCTCAGGAAGGAGAGCTAGGCCAGCATAATTCCTCACTATATTCTAAATCTTATTTTTATATCCACAGATAAATGTAGCTATCCCTCCCCATCAAAGAAGCCTATCTTTGCAGTAATAAAAACCCACAACTGGAAACAATGCAAAGATAAACAGAACATGGGAATCCCAGCACCAACCAATACATCTATATTATGCCTCTTACATCTGAAGCTCAAGGAGCATTGTGGAAGACAGGTAGCAGAAAGATTGTAAAAAGCCAGAATACCAGAAAGTCTACTGTGAGACTATATCCTCTAGAAATGGCTGCATAAACAAGGGTAGCACACTGGTAATGTCAATGGATATGTTAATAACTTAGAAGATGTAAAAATCTCATGGGGTCCCACCCCTAGACAAAGAATTACAGGCAACCAGTGACCTCTGAGAAGGATAATTAGCATCTCTTAGGTCTTAGGGATGAGGCTTTTGGGGGGTGTTCATTGCATAGTCAACATCCCTGAGACTATATATGTATGAACCACAAAAAATGGACTTAACAAGTTGTTGAGTATATATCTTTGTGTGTACACACACACACACACACACACACACACCAATAATAATCAAAGAAAAAGGTGTTATCAACTTGAAAGTGGAAGGAGCATGGGAGAGGTCCAAGGGAGGGTGGCTGGGAGAAGAGGGAGAGAGGACAAGAAGAGGGAAAAGCAACGTAACTCTCCTTCAGTTAAAATCATATTGATTTTTTTGTTTGAGCGAGAGGAGTATCTGTGGATAGATATACAGAGATTGTGGGAACTCTAAAATAAAATCACATGATCATTTGATATTTATATATTTCATGGTGTTCCACCCCTGGACAAAAACCTAATCACTGCTGGGAGAGGAAGAAGTAGCATCTCCTAGGAGTCAGCAACTGCTGCTTCTGGGATGCTGAGCTCGGGAAGGATGCAGAGGCATCTCTTGGGTGATGAGGAGCTCTTGTTATTCATTCTCTCGTTGGTTTGGGTGTGGCTGTTTCACTAATTAACCTCCTCCATCTCTCTTCTCTGTCCTCCAACCTTTGTAACTAAACATAAAATCCTTTGGAATTTTTTTCTCTTTGTAATGATAAGAAAAAAAGCTAAGAAAGTAACCTGATAATCTCTAGGAAGAAGGGATTTGATAGGGAAGGGCCCTCGGAACTCATCATTTAATGAACTAATAATTGTTATATTGTTTATGTTTTTGGGTGTTTGCTTCATAGTCAGTTTTTGAAGTCACAATGTGGTGATATATGCTTATAATCCCAGCCCTTGAGAAGCTAAGGCAGAAGAATATTAGCACATGTAAACCCAGCCTGTACTACATAGCAAGAACCTATCTCAAAAATAAAAGCTTAATAAAGTCACTATGTGTACTTTATAGGCTGCTTTGTGGTTTTCATCATGAATAAAATGGAAGGAAGAGAGGAATAAAGGAAGGAAGGACTAATGGCTGTTGTTGGCAGTTGCCTTTTTCACTGAGTTCTTACCTTGGGCTTCATGTCACTCTTGCTTACATTTTAGAAAGTTATTTGAACTATTATTCATACTCTCTTTAAATTTCTCAGAGATCTGTGTTTCTTAAAACAAAGCAAAAAAAAAAAAAAAAACCATCATTTAAAATACATCAGCCATTCCTGGAAACTCATCCAAATACCTTTTAAATAATCATCGGTTCCTTTGAAAAACTTACCTTCAAAGTCTCTTCTGAAGCTATGAATTTTGTTTTCCTTCTATTGCAAAGCCAGGCACTCTGCATAGCAACTGTATTTTCCTCCAAATGCATGCCCCGTGCTGTTGCTAGAAGCCGCCTGCCCATTGTGTGCATGGCATGGGTGCTGTTGAGGATTATCTATCTGAGGTGGCAGCTCTAGTTTATGAACAGTTTATGTGGTATAAAAATCAGTGTGGTCAAATTCTGTTTGCCATCCTGACAGTTCCACAATCTTATGCAGGTCTATTCACTTGTGTAAAACCTCAGCTCCACCTTGTAAAGTTGATGGAAAATTACAAAGTAAGACTCACATCTTCTCTTCTTTATCTGTGGCTGTGAAAAATACTCTGATAAAAGTCACTTAAGGGAGAAGAGGTTTATTTTAGTTCATAGTACCAGGAACTACGGGGGTGGAAAAGTTGAGGCAACAGGAGCATGAAGCAGCTGGCCACAAGTAACCCACTATGCATGATGACAGAGCTCAGCTCACACTGTCCTTTCTATACGGTCCAGTAGCCCCTGAGTGGGGGATGGGTCTGCCCATAGTTTTAAGATGGTTTTTCCCATATTAATAAATGTATTCAAGACAATCTTATAGATGTTCTTAGAAGCTAACCTCAATGTAGACAAAACCGATTTTTTCTAAATCTAAATTATGTAAGTAGTTTAGCACAGTAGGAATTCAGTTTTTGCTCATGAGCAACAGCATAAAATTATTTCTTGGATAGTGTACAATTCTCTTTATAGTTTTCACACAATTTTTCAAAGTCTCATGGTCTAGGGTCCAAAATGTTTCAAGTTATTTACTTTTCCCCTACCTGAGGAAAGTAGTGAAAGAGAAGCAACATATTTAGAAACACAGACACACATGTACACACACACACACACACACACACACACACATACATACTCTCTCTCTCTCTCTCTCTCTCTCTCTCTCTCTC
>NW_022196914.1:886957-896586 GCF_008632895.1 Mastomys coucha | reverse complement strand
TCTCTCTCTCTCTCTCTCTCTCTCTCTCTCTCTCTCTCTCTCTCTTTCTCTCTCTCTCTCTCCCTTCTCAGAAAGGTCAAAATGGGAGCCAGAGCAATCTGTGTTCCATGTCACTAATTGTGTCCCTGGGCTACTGTCATGATGACTGCACTACAGTGGGTCAGTGTCTCTACTCCACACTGACTCTGCCCTGGAGAACTAGCCTGATGGTCTCAGAAATGATTCCTTTTCTCAGTGTATTTCCTGATTTTCATAGTTTTCAAGTGAGAAGTTTTTCTCTGAGGCTTGAACATTTGATGACTTGGTCGGGCTCTTTGTTTTTTTGTCATAATTATTCTCTCAAAATCTTACCAGACTGGGTCCACCCACTCCCCACTGGGTCTCTGTACCTGTGCTCAGAAGCTGAAACATACATTCTAGGTCTGGGTTAACAGATGGAGGTTGGAAGATGACGCCTCTAAGGTTTGCAGAAGATGAGAGGGTATGAAGGCTAGACACCTCTATGCCTAGTCCAAAGGAGAGTTAGATACAAGTGCTCTAGACTCAGTCCAAACCCTGTATTCACACAGCGTGGGTATGGCTCTCATCTCATACCTCCATCGGAGGAAGTCAAAGCAACATTTACACTTGCAGGAGACTCGGAGAATCCCCTCACCCCTCACTACCGACTGACAGCTACAGAGAGAAAATGGTTGCAGACTTAGTGAATGGAGATAGGCTGCTAAGCTCATGTAGAGACCAGGACTCAGACTGAGAGGATTGGAAGGGATCTATAGCCATTAAAAATGTGGAGAAAGTGGTCAACCCTGGCACACACATACAAATAACATTGAATGACTCAGCGGGTATATATCTATGCATTTATGTGTGAGTGTGTATGTGTGTGAGAGAGAAACAATAACAAAGAAGAGGTACTAGGAGCTTAGGAGAGAGCTTGTGGGGAGATGGATGGATGTGGGAGGAGTTGGAGGAAGGCTACAGAATAGGGAAATGAGGAGTTGGAGGAAGGCTACACAATATGGAAATGATGCAATTATATTTTAATTTCAAAAGGAAACAAAGAAATTTTAGTTACTGGGAAGAGATTCTTCGGTGGAACAAAATTAAGTTTATTTATTTATTTGTAGTTTCTAAAATGACAAGAAAACTGGGATCTGCAGAAGCAGCCCATCCATAGGAATGGACAAAGAGAACACCAGTTTCACAGACATGTAAAAACACAATAGAAGACAAACTTGATAAAGTAAAAAGGGCTCTGGTTTTGGGTAAACTTAATGCCAGATAGAATAGATGTTGAATAGAAACTCATATATTTCACAGTGTCATGGGGGCAATAACATAGGCCTTAGGGAAAGGCAGTCAATTATAGACCCGAAGCTTGACTCTGCCCACACCAAGCTGTATGATTTCATACAGGTGACTAGACCTACCCAAGTCTTTTCTTTGTTCTTACAATGGGGTTGGTCCTACTTATCACATAAGATTTAGTAGATTCAATTAAATAATTCATGCAGAGAGTTCAGTGTATGGGATTTATGGTATTAAGCAGTATCTCTATTATAATAGAATTCCTGTTATAGAGCTAGGGTAGTAGTAGAAGGAACAATGGCTGCCAAGAGGGGAGGAAGGGAGGGAGGGGGAGAGAGAGAGAGAGAGAGAGAGAGAGAGAGAGAGAGAGAGAGAGAGAGAGAGAGAGCTGTAAGAACACAGATGTTTTAGGGTAGAGGAACTATTACTCTGTATGACAGTATAATTGTGGATACAAGAATTAGTAAAATAAAAGTAAAGCCCTTTTAAAAAAAATGTGTTGAGGTTGAAGAGATGGCTCAACAGTTAAGAGCACTTGTTACTTTGTGAAAAACCTGGGTTTGATTCCCAACACCCACATGATATTTCATTCACACTATCCATTACTCCAGTTTCAGAGGATCTGAAGCCATCTCCTGACTTTTGAGGGCACTGGGCATACATGGGGTATACATATATGCACATAAACAAAACATTAGTAAATATAAATAAAGATAAAAAACTAAATATAGATTTTTCTTAAAGTTACCATTGCTGATGCTCACTTGCATGATTGACTGAGGTGAGAGGCAGCAGCCAGCATCCTCATAATTGTCTACAGCTTGGGCTTCAGCTGTACTGCCACTATAGGAATGCTTCTTCTGACATTTCTGAAAGTATCTAAGTTGACACAATTAATTTCCAATTGATCACTGCTCCAGTTCAATCTCATAAAAAAAGCAAAACTTCACAGACTTCAAGAAGTAATTTCCTCCCTACACCCTATCCACTCTATAGCAACCTAGTATTTTTTTTCAATACTAGTGAAAAAATGATACAATGTGTTTCTTTCACAGTCACATAGGGAATATATGTTAACTTTGTTTTTGTATTGATGTTATTTTCCCTGAAGTCCTTTAGATCAGACTTCTATGATTTAAATACTTCATAATTTAAATTCAGATTATATCATTCTGGATAAAAGAAGAGTATAACTCAATGATGTAAAGGGAAAATAGTGCACATAGTTGTGCAATATTAAGAAATTTTCAATTGTTGTTGGAATAAGGAAGGGTTAGGGTTAGAGTCTGTGAGAACTCTGCAGAGGGAACTAAAAGGTTCTCCCTCACTGCTGAGTCATCCTTCTGCTGTGTCTTAAAGGACAGCTGGGATTTAAATGAGCAGGAACAAATCCCGGATAGAAAGGACAGAGCGAACGAACAAAAGCTCTTATATGGGAAAGACAATGATCACCCCAGCCAGCAGTGAACATCCCTGCTATGGAAGTAAGCATCCCCACCATGCAGTAAGATAATGCATTCTGTGGGAAGATTTACCTAGAATGTCAATACACTTAGAAATAACAAGAGCCTTTTCTCATGTAAAGAGCTAAAAAAAAAAAAAAAAAAAAAAAGAAAAGAAAAGAAAAGAAAAGAAAAGAAAAGAAAAAAAGGAAGTCTTGTTTTTGTTTCTTTGGATTTGAGGATTATGTTGTTATCATTTCAACCCATTTATCTATTACCTTTTACTCTTATCTTTCTGGATGAAATATTGAAACACAGCCCCTATTTTCTATGCCAGGTATTTCTGAATATCCGAATATTTCAGTGACTGAGAGTGCCAGTGCCAGCCAAGCATAGCCTGGTGTCCGCTATACTTAGGAGCCATGAATACAACCAGAAGGAAGTTGCACTGGTTGTTTATGACAGGGAGGGTTCAACGGTTGTTTGCAGTGGTTCTCAACCTTCCCAGTGCTGGGACCCTTAATACAGTTCCTCATGTTCAGGAGACCCCTAACCATAGAATTATTCTGTTGCTACTTCCTAACTATAATTTTGCTACTGTCATGAGTCATAATGTAAATATCTGACATGTAGACAATCTTATATGTGACTCCCCATGGGGAGTCATGACCCACCGGTTGAGAACCATTGGCTCAGAGCCCACTGAAGGTGGGCATTCTCTCATTATTTGCTTTGGACCCTAGATCACAAGTGCCTTCCTTTGGGTTTAAAATACCATATTAGAAGATGAAGGCTATCAGGGACTTGTTGAGTGTCATTTCCCGATAACACTACCCATCCCAGACTTTCTTTGGTCCAGCTTAGCAGCTCCATAACACCAAGGATCATGCTTTGCCCATTCAGTAATTTCCAAAGCACAACCTGCTAAATTTTCTGAATATACAAATGTTTACCAGGTTGTCTCTTTAGTTTTTAATCTCTGTACATAACATACGGAAACCTGAGGACATTCGTGGGTGCAGCTTCTATTCATATTCTTTTAATAGGATACTGTTTCAAAGAGGAAGAGCTCCTGTGCATTGTTCCATCTATTTAAGGACCTACCTTTAACTGTTTTTAAATTAAATACGGAAAATATGGAAATTCACACATAAGATTCATGTGAAAAACAAAAAGACATGATTGCAACATTGTATCACACAGTTTGTTTGTGGGATGTTTTAGTGGACTTAGTTAAATGGGTTCTGCTCTCTCCAAAGTGTTCCATCCCCTGTTGGGCCTTTTCAGCACATTTCTTCTATTTTCTTAAACTCTGAATCTTAAAGATATTTGTTTTTTTCTATCTTTCATAAAACATAATATGCTTCCTATTTAATGAGATGAGTATGGAAACTTTTAAGAAAAAAAAAAATGTGTATCTAGAGTCAAATGGCTCAAAAGGTAAGGTTTGCGTTACTTTGACAAAACACCGTAACCAAAACACATCAGGGAGGAAATGCTTTGTTTAAGTCTCCAAATAAATCTCAGGCCATACTCCATAGCTGAGGGAAGTCAGGGTAGGAGCTCACACCGGGTCAGGAACCCGTGGGTGAAAACTAAAGCAGAGGCTATAGAGGGGTGCGGCTTACTGGCTTGCTTCTCATGGCTTGCTCAACGTGCTTTCTTACATTATCTAGGGACCTGTTCAGGGATGCCATCTCTCCTAGTGAGCTGTGCCCACCTATGTCAATCACCCATCACAAAAATGCAGTACAGGTTTGCCTACAGGTCAATCTTGTAGAAGCAATTTTCTCAGTTGAAGAGTCCCTCTTCCCAAATGACTCTAGCTTGTGTCAAGTTGATAGAGGACTGGCCCACACCATAAGTTTCTATTAAGTATCAGAACTTGAAAATGGAGGTTAAATAGAGTGATAGCCATTATATACAAGCTATTACTTCCTAGCGTTTGATCTCATCAAACCCCTAAAGCAGGGATAGCAGATCTAAAGCTCTGTGCTGATCAGTGAACTTGTAACAGATACCTGCTTGTCCTGGAGATGGAGATGTTTGGAAGATGGGTTTCTGTCTTTATAGAGCTTTGGCTATTTTCGTTCTACCCTTGCTTCCTGGCTGACAGGGACTAGGTGGAACATCAAGGTGTTTAGATAGAACTCTTCCTTCTCTGTCACTTCTAGTTTACATTGTTTCTTTCCTGTTTAAAAGACAGTTTAAGGTCTTCAAAAGTTGTGCAAACTATTGTCACTTTATGTTTACTGACTTTGAGCTTTAGTCTCAGAAATTTTACAAATTGACAATGCCTCAAAGGAGAAGATACGGTTGAGCATCAACCTCAAGGGTAACCTCATTGTGCTACTTTTATGCTTCAAATATTTAAGATGAATTGTATGGTTCATGATTCTCTCCTTTAGTAGGACCAGGGAGGAAATTGTATCTAGCTTTCCTAGTAGCTTCCTGTGTCTTGTTTTATCTGTTTTTATCTATACCAGCTTTACTAAAGATAGTAAATCTCTTGCTTGCTTTTCAAAAGAGTACATTTTCCCATTTTACCTTTAAAAGAGCTATGGTCTGCTTTATAAAGATAGACGGATATGGGTATAAACATAATTGCTGATGACACAATGCAGTTTTAAGAATAACATTTCATTAAAAGTCCAGAAAAAGCTTTTCTTGAATGCTGTTACATTTTTAAGTCCACATGTGTTCTTGGTGATAAATGAATGCCAATAGGAGACCACCATTAGGATTTACATATAGACACACACACACACCAACAACTGGTCTCCAGTGCAAAGGGAAGTCTTTAAGTGGCTACCATGTGTCATGGATGTAAAATTTATTTTTTAGTTTGTACAGCCCTTTGAGGAAGAGCTCAAATAAGGAATTCTCAAATACTTATTTGAGTATTAATGCAAATAAGTGTTGCATTCACTTCCTTATCAGAAAGTGTACACAGAGGTTGAAGAAATGTTATAGGAAATAGGAAATATCAGTTAGTGGATGGTATCCTATGCAGACTCTTTCTTATTATTTATAACTATTTCTTATCATTCATAAGAAAAATAGAAATATGTCTCATTTATTTAAGAAGGAAAATAAAGCAAAACAAAAATAAAGTAAAATAAAATAAAATAAAATAGAAAGAACAAAGATTTGCCACCAAGGTTTTGAATAAACTCAAAAGGCAAGTTCTAGGCTGTGGTTGTGGGTCCCTTTTAGCATGTTAACCCAGCATGCTGAAGACCATGGGCTCCTTCAGAAGAGGAAATAAGCCAGTCACAGCACACTCAATTGCTTTTGAACTTCCACGTGTTAGAAGCTGCTGAGAACATGCTCTGTTTGCATGTAGTTGTAAGATATAATAGCAGAGATCCCTTGGGCCCCTTCTTTTTCCCTCCAAGGTTTTCATTTTGAGAAACTATATTTCAATCTTAGGAGTATGCTAAAGGCAATTCAACACTTTTGCTCCTACTTCAGGTTACTTTTTTCCCCCCCTGTGGAGTAACGTTAACATTTGCTTATAAGATTTTACATGAAAATAAGTTTTCATTTTTTGAAATGAAATATTGCATTTGCAGGGTCATATACTAAATTACATGTTATGTTTTATTTTTAAAAAGTGCCAAAATGTTTTTGGATTGTTTTACACATTTCATTTTCTGTAGCAATGGTGGATTAGTAGGTTAGTGTCCCTCATCAGCATTTGGTTGTGACACTGTTTCATTTTAGCTATTCCATTAGTCATATCATGTGATCTTATTGAGTTTTATATTATTTATTTATTTGTTTTGCCATATGCTTGTTACTCTCACAAACAAAGCTGAATTGGATTTTGAAAACCCACATAATGGCTAATAACCTTCTAAGATCCTGTTGTAGAGCATCTAATACCCTCATCTGCCCTCTGAGATCTCTGAGGTCATTTTATGTATATGTACTCATATATATAAAATAAAAGTAAATAAATCTTTTAAAATTAAAACTAATCCTTACAAAATATGGTGCATTTGACAGGTAAACTTCTTAGAATATTTTAGTAGATACATTTTCATATAATTATCCTCCATATGGACTAGACAAAGGAGTTTTGTACACATGAGTAATTTGATCCTTTGTGATATGGTCTTTATACAATAGAAAATTATTTCCTTATTAATTTATGGTCAGATGAAATACACATAGGCTTACTTTCTTTGTGAGACAGTTAACTACTTTGTTCTCTGATTTTTCTCTTTCTACCAACAGGAATTTCTTTTCAGTTTATGACTTGGTTTAGTTTTGTAAATATGTTCAGCTCTACAACCAGCTCAGATGTCCTTGGAACATTTCTGCTTCTCTTCAACATTGCAGATGACAATGAGGTCATTTCACAATTGCTTTGCTTCTGCGAAGCACAGCTGGCTCTGTTTGGCTAGTGGCATTCTCATTGCTGTGTTTCCTGAGTCACTAGAATATTTCAATTGACCCCTTCAGAACAGATTGTATCTATGTGATCTCTTTCAACAATAAAACATCCATAATCAAATGACTACAATAGCCACTGAATGATGTGCTTCCCTATTCTGGGCCAGGATCATTTTATTGCATATGCTTTCAATAGCCCTATTATTTCTCTGAAACTCTGAGGCTTACATTTTCAAAAATGAACTATATGGATATTTAATGTTTGTTCTCCAAGCACTTCTTCCTCATGGGTTGGCATTATGGCAAAGTTTCTTTCGTGATTCTGAATAAATCCTAAGTCATAAATTACTTGGTCTCCTTATTGTTTGCAGGGTTTTGCCTATAGAGTCACTTTAGCATTTGCTTTTTAAATATGCTTATAATTTTGTAGAAAAAAACTGTGATATATTTAAGAATGTGATGGCATGCATATAAAATGTAATTTCAAGGCTGCTCAAATAATCTCTTACCACATTCATACTCTCCCTTCATAAAATAGGAAAATTCAATTCTCATGTGTCATTGTGTGACTGAGTTATTTTTCTCCTCTAGAAGGTTGAGCTCTTACTGGTGAGACTATATATGCTTTCTTAATACAGTATCCCTAGCTTATCCCACAATGCTGGGTAATAGAAGGTACACCTGTCATTAGCAATTTGTTACATAATTAGATACAAATCCATTCTTCCTTGCCTGCTCTAAGAAAACTAAGATGGGCACAGCAAGACTGTGCTTTCCATCATGTGACACTTGGTTCATCCTGGCCAGGATAAGGTGCTGGAGAACAGTGGAGAGGAAGAGATGTCTCTCTTTCTTCTGGTAAAATTCTTCTGCCAGCATTCTATAGCTCAGTTTCTCTACCATCCAGTTTCTGTATCATGCCAACAACCAGAAAACACAGCATGATTGGCTTTTCCAGTTTCTGGCTCCTGTGTTGTGTGACAGAGAAGGAGGTCCAGCACTCAGAAGTCTCATAGCTCTATGAGTCCCTCAGCAAGAGTACCTTCTTAAGATATTTCCCTGTGAACAGATTCTTTAGTACCTCTCTCGGTGGCTTTGTGGCAATGATTGATGTGTGACTCTTCCTCCCTCTTATACATAACAGCTTCTGCCTCTACCTCACAAACAAATTTTCACTTCACTATGGTGAAGTCTCTGCTCTCCAGTGGGTCCCAGCCATGTGCATCCCTCAAGCTCTGAATCATGGTGATCTTCTCATTGGAAGGATCATTTTTTAATCCCATGTGGCTGTCTTCTTGGCTGTACTCTGTGTTATTAAAAGTTCTCTTTGTTTCATGCCAATTGTATTAGTTAAAAATTCTTTATATCCAACTTTCCACCTGTTATGTAATTTGTCTCCAAAGTAGACTTTGATGATGAAATAATAAATAAATAAATAAATAAATAAATAAATAAATAAATATCTGTTCAGAGGAATAAACAAATGAATAGGAAAAGAATAGGAAATGAATAGGAATGAATAGGGAAATCAAAGGAAGGAGACTGGAAAGGGAGAGGGAAAGAAGCAAGAGGAAAGTAGGGGAGAGGTCAAGAGAGAAAGGAAATTATCACTGATACAGGTCCTAACCAGGTATGCACTTATGGTTATGAGCTAAAATTACAAAATTTTAGAAGATAAATATAGTTTTTAACATAATCCTGTACCATTGGATTTTTCATTAATAATTTATGGTTTTTATCACTAATTTAGCTCACTTATTTGCCAAAATTTATCAAGCATCTACTGTTTAAGAAGCATATGATATAGGTTTTGTGGGATAATGAAAGAGTTGGTAATTCTACAAAACAAAACAAAACAAAGCAAAAAATGCCTCTGGAGGGCTTGGTCTCCCCTGATAAGCAGCTAGGTAGACATATCAAACTGCCTTCTAAATATCTGTTTATACCCTAAGCAAAGTTACTCTCAGCACTACAGAAGCTTTTGAAATGAATGGTAGTGAATACAGAGACTCAGCTCCTCGAGATGCTGAGAATAAGTGAAAGATTAGATCTCGGCCTTAACCAAGTCGTTTAAACCGCCTGCTCTAAGACTTAATGAACACTGCAGAAGAGGGAGTACTGGGTCTAAACAAGAGTGGGCCTGTCATCAGTCAAGAATGAATGGGTTAGAAGACTCCTAGGACCATACCTCACTCTGATGAACTACTGACTACTAATAGATTCTTGGAGAGAGCTAGTCACTGTGCTCACTTGTATACCCTAAGGGAGCCCAAAAGGCTCCAGTAGTTTAAAATCTATGGTCGCAGACAGCCCTGGTTAAACACAGTGGCCATCAGAGAAAATGCAGAGACATTACTGTAAGAAAGGAACTTGTAAAGAGCAGAAGATTTGACATTAGTAAGAGATAGGAGAGTAAGGGTGAGAATGGCCAGAAGTGTGTGTGTGTGTGTGTGTGTGTGTGTGTGTGTGTGTGTGTGT
>NW_022196914.1:865832-886947 GCF_008632895.1 Mastomys coucha | reverse complement strand
GTGTGTGTGTGTGTGTGTGTGTGTGTGCGCACATAGGAATATATCCATTACAGCTGAAATCTATGAGCTCATTATTGATAGGCTCTGAGTGAGGACAAAGCAACCATCTTCTGTTGTGTATCACTAGACTACTTAACCAGTCTCCTATGGATTGTTCCAATTTCAAGACTTCACACACAGCCCTGATCAAGCTGAGAGGGACACAAACATGACTGTGAAAAAGAGATTATCATGGAAGAGGGGGATGGACAGGAGATCAAGGGAGATGGGAGAAGGTGTGGGTGAGAGCAATCAGAATGCATCATGTGCATGGATGGAACTCATCAAAGAACCAAATTACTTAAGAAAAATTATAGAAATGTATATTCTTTAAGGTCTGTCCAGGAATTTAGTCAACTTCTAAAATTTATCACCCTCTTTTATTTATATTTTTATTTATTTTTTATTTTTTGGGGGTTTTTTGAGAACAGGGTTTCTCTGTATAGCTCTGGTTGTCCTGGAACTCACTCTGTAGACCAGGCTGGCCTCGAACTCAGAAATCCACCTGCCTCTGCCTCCCATGTGCTGGGATTAAAGGTGTGAGCCACCACCGCCCAGCTCTATCACCCTTTTTTATATAAAGCCTACATACTTCATGAGCTGTTTCTAGAATTCCTTAAATCCTTTTTTCTGTGAAATTTAAACTTTGTTAGAATTTGCTTTGTTTTTAACCACATTATTTCCCCCTTCTTCTTCCTCCAATCCCTTCCATACTTCCTCTCCTGTTCCTCTCAAATCCATAGCCAAAATTCCTTGAGAGAGAGAGAGGGAGGGAGACAGAGAGAGAGAGAGAGAGAGAGAGAGAGAGAGAGAGAGAGAGAGAGAGAGAGAACATGGAAACGGTTGAGTATAGTTAATGTTAGTTTTAATGTTTATGTTTGGGGACTGGCCCCCTTAGTACTAGATTGCCAATTAGGAGGATCATCCTTGGAAGAACAAGTCTCCCTCTCTCAGCAGATACAGCTTTTCATGTAGTGGTGTGGCCCTGTGAGGTTTCCCCATTCATGTTGGCATGCCAACATATAGCATCATTGTTTGAATTGTTTGGGTAGTCATACTGTTGAGATCTCAAGAGTGTATCCTTGCTGTGCTATTCCTTAGGAGATGTGAACAAACTTCTCCTCACCCAAGACAGGAACTGACTGCAGATCAAAGTACAGCTATCACCAAAGTCCAATTTTGTGATCTGGACTTTGTTGTGGTTACTTACAGGAAGATGGGAGACAGCTCACTTATAGGAATAGACATGACTTAGCACAGGCCATCCCAGCACGGCTGTCAGATCATGAAAGCTGGAAACCTGGAGCTCACTGCACATCCTGAAGGCGGCTAGCTCAGCGGGTTGAGAGGTGTCTTTTTCAGGTGGCATATTTGGTCTAAGCATCTTCTAGAAAGTTCACTGGTCTGGGAGTTTTTCTCAGCAGTCCTTGGTGCTTATACATACCTGGGAAGGGAGGAGTGTAGCAAATGTGGCCAGTTTTAGAGACTTTCTGAAGCTAATTGTGCTTTTTCTGTAGGATGGAGTTTCATCTCCTTTTAAAACAAAATCCTGTTATTTCATCTTCCTTCTTAAAATATCTTTTTGTTTCAACTCTGCTTAAATGTACTATGTTTTAACAAGTTTCCCCTTAAGAGGAGAGATTTAACCCTGGAGAAACTGCTACACAAGCTTCCCTGTCAATCTCACAGTGCTCTCTGGTCCTCAGAGTCTTAAGATTTTTTTTTCCACTTCCTCTTCCATTATGTTCCCAGAGCCCTTGGTATTTGAATTGTGTTGTAAATGTGTCAGTTGTGGCTGAGCACTGCACGATCAGTTTTTATCTGCATTAAAAAAAATGTTTTAATTTTGTTGATATTATTAATGTATGTGAGAGAGAGGGAAAGGGAAAGAGATTTGCGTAAGGCTATACTCCTGCCTTGGTGTGCCTAACAAAATCTGAGGACAACTTTTTATGGAGTAGGTGTAGGCCTAGATTTTTTTTAAAAAAACTTTTTTTTGTTGTTGTTTTTGTTTTTGTTTTTGAGACAGGGTTTCTCTGTATAGCCCTGGCTGTCCTGGAACTCACTCTGTAGACCAGGCTGGCCTTGAACTCAGAAATCCACCTGCCTCTGCCTCCCAAGTGTTGGGATTAAAGGTGTGTGCTACCACTGCCTGGTTATAAAAACCTATTTTAAGAAGAGTTTTTAAATACTCCAACCTCCCTTCTAGTCCACCGACCAAAGGTAGGGGAGAAAGATGGTTAATAGGTCAGGGGAAAGTGGGCCTATTTAGAAACAGTTCTTTGGCGATGTTTCCAATCTTTGTTGTCAGGATATCATCAGTCCAGTACAACATATATCAAACATGAATCATTAGCAGTGGCTTGATCTAGAAGAAAACACGAGTCTCCACTGAATTGATACAAGTCCTCAGAAAGGGCAAGAAGCAGCCAAAATACCATGAGAAGTTTTTTGCCGTGTTTCTCTATGAAAACATGACAAGCAAAGATTAGTGAAGACCAGCAAAGTCTTGCAAGTTGTACCAATGCAAGAGTGTCATCAGCAAAGACCAGTGAAGTGTTGCAAGGCCAAGCAATACAAGAGAGTCATTCACTGTCTATTGAATTCTACTTATACTCTTTCCAAATATTATGTGTCCTCTCAAGTGACTGCTTCAGCAAAACATCCTCTCACATGACTGCTTCAGCAAAATATCCTCACAAATGACAGCTTCCATAAAAACGTCACATGACACAACTGAGCCTCCTAAGAAACCAGAAATTTCCATCTCAAGTAGGCTCTTGGTTTCCATCTTCATGTGGATGACAAAGGCCAAACTCAAGCAAATGACTTTACCTTCTAAGGCAATGGTTCTTAACATGTGGTCATGAATCCTTTGTGGGGGTCATATATCAGAGATCCTACATATAAGATGTTTACATTAGAATTCATAAGAGCAGTAAAGTTACAATTAGGAAGTAGCAACACAATAATTTTATGGTTGGGGTTTACCATAACATGAACAGCTATATTAAAAGGGCCCCAGCCTTAGGAGAGTTGAGAGCCACTGCTCTAAGTGATCTTGCTAGTCATTTTTTAAATATTGTTGTTGGTGATGGTGGTGATGGTGGTATTGGTGGTGGTGGTGATGTGTGTGTTGTGATATGACTGCAGCAATGCATATGTTATAGCATTTAAATAGAAGTCAGATGACAACTTGTGTGAGTCAATTCCAGGAAACAAACTCAGGTTGTCAATGTTGTACCATGTGTACTTTTACCTGCTGAGGCATCTTACCAGGCCACGAATATCTCTTACAATGTTCTGGCTTTTCATACTTGGTTTACATACTTGAGTCGCAGTAATAGAGCAAACAACTTTAATGGCAATAGCTAACATTTTCAGCTTATATATGCTTAAGATGTGTAGAAAAGGTGGCACTTAAGAGTTAAAGACAGGAGGTCAATGACATCGCTAATGGGAAGACCGTTATGAAAAGATGGCATAACAAACCATTGGATTGGTCAACTGATTGGCTACTGTTTCCAAGCACTTGTTTCCATATATATAAATAAAATGGCCAACTCCTTCTTCCTCTTAAAGTGGCCCCTAACAACATTTTTCTGGGCAGTTAGTACTGTGTAGATATATGAAAGCTGCATTCTTCTTCAAATAATTTTCTAATCCAGTGTTATTCAGAAAGACCTTAGAGGACTAACTCAAAATTATGAATTCTCCACATTTAACATATCTGAAAATAAGATAAAACACTCAACTGATGGGATCCTATAGCTGCGGGCTTTCAGCTTCTTGTTGCCTTACAGCTCCAGAGGAGAAGCTGAGACAGGTATTCGTGCACACTCTTATGACCTTGTCCTTTTAACTACTGGTCATGACAAAGCCCTGAATTGAAAATGTACAGACATTAAAATAGGCAGTTTCCTTGGGTCATTAACTACCCAGGTTACATCCACACAAAGCATCTATCAGTGGTCCTTTGCCAGTGGAGAGGAAATACTTGGTAAATCCATCTGGGACTGGAAAGAAATGTAAAAATTCTTACTATGTACACGACACAATTTCTCACTGATAAGAGAGAAAACAAAAGCATGCTGTATTTTATAACCAGCGGTGCCTTACATCCAAAAAATGTAGTAACATTTCAGTATTCTCTTTACCCGTGCATTGCTGAGGAGGTCTCCTCATGCATCACATCAGGTCTTGTCTTGTCTTCCTATGGTCCCGGCCTTCTCTCCACAGATCCTTTCTCTCTTGGTGGGAAGACTGGCTCTAGCCCTCATTAGGTCAACGTTTCTGCATGACACTATAAGCTTTCTCTTGGGGTTCATCTGAATCAGTCCGACGTATAACTCTGATTTCGAACACGAGGAATAGGTAGCACCCAGGAAACAGAATTTCAGAATGGTGTCAACCTGTCAGTCCTATGCTGGCATCATAGGAACTTTTTTTTTTTTACTCTTGGTTGCCTACCCAAAGCCTTTCAAGTGAACTAATCTGTGTGGTTAGGCATCTTCCATAGAAACATTTCCCAGTGGTAATATTATCAGTTTTTCCTGAAGACCTATCCATTTTACCATGAACTAGGTTCTGCACAAGAGTGGTCTGAACAGAAGGAACACAACTTTTTTTTTGTCCCATCGGGTATAAAGGGTGTGGACTTTATCTTATGGCTTATCCAGAGAGCAACAAGAAATCTAGTTCTGTTCAGGGAATTTAATTCGCATCTCATTAACTAACTTGGCAAAATTCAACATTAGCTCAGAAAGGCTCATTTGATTAAAGAACTAGTGGACATTACTTCTCACAGACTAATCAAGTTAATTTTAATGGCAGTAATAATGTCTCCCTGGCAAGTTACTGTGAAAATCAAATAAGCTAGCTAACATATTCTGGGTGATTTGTAAATTATAAAGTGTTTAAACAAATATAGGTATTTGAGGACTATTTATTCCATTGCGACAACCTCCAAATTCCATTTGATTTTTTCCCCTACACATTCTTAAGAGATCTTACATCACTATGAGGACCTTCTAAGCCTGGCTCAGTATTAACTATGTTTTCAACTGGTAGGTTAATTCAATAAATATGTTCAGAAAACTATCATGGGTCAGTGATGGCCACCCATGGAGCTGTTAAGCAGGTATATACATTGAGAACACAATGTTTGTGTGTATGCATATACATACACACCCACACACACACACACACACCCACACACACATTGAATTTGACAGATCTGCCTGAGAACCAGCAATAACTGTTGAACTCTTGCCCAAACTGGATGTGAACGAAGGTTGGCAGCTGGAGACAATATCTAGAGAAGGCAAATTGGCATTCTGCTTCCAGAAAAACAAAGTAGAGATGTTACTTCCTCTTCCTGAACCAAAAACGGGGCTCCAAGGGAAACAGTGTTTATATGTGAGCTTTTGGAGTCATTCTCTCCTGAACCAAATAAAGAGCAACAAATGGAATTCCCTACTGCAAAGCAGTGATACACACACACACACACACACACACACACACACACACACACACACAATGGTCTGCATTGGTACCAGGATCCCACAGTTTGTCAGCTGAGATACTCACATTATAAAGACACTCTACAGAAGAGCCAGGAAACAGTTACCCGAGGTCCTTTGCAAGAGGGCACTCCATTACAGATCATAGTGAGCATGATTTAGCTCATTTAGCCTCCACAAAGAAACATGATGGCAGGAAGGAGTCATCTGTCCAGTTAGTTATCTAGAGATCTCAGAGATGCTGGGTGATTCACAAACTATCTCCAGAAGATTCCATAGATACACATGTCTAACTTTTTTAAATGGAAGGGACATCAAGTATGTCACATAGATATAGCTGCAAATATATCCATTGTTAGTATTTATGCTTAACCTAATACTTGATATTAATATGGCCTCCAATAGGCAGGCTGGGGAGACACTAAAAAGAAAGAACAGGGGCAATACTTTCCACACTCAGCTAATATGACATAGTGTTTTTGAAAGATGTATAAGACTTTCTGAAGTCAAATATATAAATTTCATCTTATGGAACCACTGTGGAAGACAGTGCAATCCCCTCATTTTAAACATAGATTATCTAAAACCAAGCTTAGGAAATGAAAGATCATAGCCTATAAAAAAAATGAATGTTAAGGTCAAAGAAACCCACCTACCGACTAAACCTCTGCTTAATTCCATTGGTATATAACATGTCTTTACAGAGTAGAACTGTAAGAGGAAAATCTTTCACCTTCAACCTATTACCCACTGATAGTTCCCATACCACATGCTTACATGTGTTCTCTGAACTCAGTGTATAGGCTGTTTTTCTCATATTATACAAATCTATAAGAGATCCCCACACAAAACTCAATGACTCTATAAACTGAATTAATAAATATTGTGGTTGTGGGTGACAAACAAATGGGAAGACTTGGAAGTGGTGTATAGATAAGACGGAGTGAAATTGGCTTAGGAATAACCAGAACCTGGGGCCCAAATACAACTAAAATATTTTCTCTACATTCTGTTCTGGACACACAGATTTCTTGTGTGCCAGCATCTTCCTTTACAACTATAGCACAGGTGTGTGTGTGTGTGTGTGTGTGTGTGTGTGTGTGTGCACATGTGTGTGAGCATGTGTGTTTAGCAGAGGACTGGTACCAATACCAAATCACATTCTTCCAACTTCATAAACAAAAGAGGAAAAAACATCTTCTATCTCTATGCTTCAACATGGGAGAAATAACCTGATTGGTATATCCTACATCAGGTAACGACTCCTGGACATAGCTAGAGTGGACAGAGGGCACCTAGTAAAGAAATTCTTAGAAACCTGCTCCCAATTCCTGGGATTTTTGTCAGGAAGGGAGAGAAAGAGTTAGTACAGAGGCAATGGACACTGGACAGACTACAAGAAGACCTTTAAAACGGCAATAAAACCTAACATGCCACTGGAATATTAATTTTAAAAAGTATACCATAAAGAAAATGTCATATAAAAATTAACATATGGAGGCTTGATAATCAATTTTCATAGGTATGATTTGCAGTGATGGGGAGACAGGTACAGCAGAATTCAATTAGGCAATGTTTCTCTCACTTTCTAGAAAAATAAATATATCTATTTGGCAAGGTAAAAAGAGCTAATGCTAGGCATGGTGGTGCATGCTTTTAATGCCAGCATTCTGGAAGCAGAAGCATGTGGACCACCTCTGTGAGTTCAAGGCCAGCCTGTCTATAGAATGAGTTCCATGACAGCCAGGACTACTCAGAGAGACTCTGTCGCCACATTCCCCACCTACCCCCAAAAGAAAGAGAAGGTAACAACTTGATTAGAAGTAGAAGCAAGCTGACCTAATTACCTAATGACCAACGGTTGTTAGAATCAACCTTTGAGGTATTTCCCATGCATCATTCCCAAGAGAGAAAAGAGGACAAACACATTGATCTCTGTCAATCCGCAATTTTTATTGTATCACTTAACACATTTTTTAAAAAATATCATGGCACTCTTTGAGTCTTAAGTTGTCTATTCAGGCTTTGTAGTTTAAAACATTCTTAGAATCCTCTTGTCTTAAAGTAACAGACTGGAATGATAAGCAAGTGCATCTGAAGACAGGTGGATATCAACAATAAGAACATTTTTCAAATGTGTACTCTATCAATGACATGTACTCTCATGGGCCTTGTACCTTCTAAGATAGGTTCTTCTTACCAACACTGGTAGAGGATGCTTTCAACCCCGTGGCCATCCTCTTAAGCAGTCCTACATAGAGTGTACTATGGAGGAAAGGCTTATCTCCCCTTCGCATTGTGTGCAAGTCAACTGTGGCTGTACTTGAGGAGTGGATTCCAATGACAACCATCACCTAAGATGCGCATAAATGCCTATAACTAGTGCCAGGAGGATGATACGTTTCACTGTTCAGACACCAGCTGTCCAGTCTGGCTTCAAGGATCCTAGGTTCTCAGACATCTGATACCAGGGTGCTCCTGAAGTGATGGCCCCTGGCAACTGTCTGATTGGTGGCTACTTCTGAGGAAGCACCCCTGATAAATGCAAGCTACTGTGTTTACTCTGCCACACAAAGTCTGCTAACTACTCAGATATGAGCCTTTCCCATCATTTTCCCCACACAGATAAGGCTAAAGTAGTAGCACTTTGTTAAGAGAATACCATTGTAGTGTAGAAAAAGTCATTCCGTGTTTACAATCTTTGCTGAGGAGAATGGAGAGCCTAAAAGGGAAATACCTTGGAACACCATCTTTTTAAATACTGCTGTCATTGTGATTCAGGACTCATGATAACCTGTCCATGGTTCTTTTTTGGTCAAGAGATGTTGTATAAGTAAACATTGGGGCTCAATGTAGAAACAGTCCTCAGAATACAAAGGAATAGCACACCACAAGTAGACGGTTGGTTGTCTTTAAAGGCAACATGTGGCGGCATGTCAGCACTGGTAGAGCATATGTCTCGTTCTCTCTTCTGCTCACTTTTCCCCGGGACATTCCTGTTTGCCTTCATGAGTATCTATTTAGCTGTAAGAAGTGTGGAGGGAAGGTGGATGTTCTAAGAAGGCAAGCATAACCAGCATCTCTCAAAAAAAGAGGAAGGTAAAAGATACATAGCCATCAAAAAGGTATTCTACCTAATCACAAATGCATGTGGAAATTCTCCTTCAGGGCTAAGTCAAGGTTTAATATATATAGCATAAAAGATGAACATATATCCACTGTGAGCAACAATGACAAAGACAACCTTCTTAGCACTCATGAAACAAGATCACGATGCAATGTTTTCCTTTTTGTTTTTTTTTTTTTTGTTTTTGTTTTTTTTCACGGAACTGATACATCACACTGGAGAGAACAACGTCTATGGCTGCACAAATCCAGAAATACTAGAAGAAAACTAGCCAAAACTTCTTGTTAAATGTATAATAACTGTTGATTACTGATATCCTTTCATTTAAATCCCATGTGTTGAAAATGAAATCTTAGCAGCTTGGGACAAATGTCCAATGGACACTTCAAGTTGAAATCTGCTGCATTGGCATGAGGTTTGGAGAAACCTGGTGGAAGAAAGAGGAAAAAATAATTAAAGTTTACTCTACCACAGAATGTTCAAATACTGCTTCAATTTATTTTTAATAATTTCATTTTAAATTAAGAAATAAAAACTAAAGGAAATGTTAAATTTCAAAAGTAATCCACAGATACAGTGTAAAGAAATCCTATTTTATATAACTTAATTATTGTTCATCAGGAAAGAAATAAGTAAATAACCAATTTAACTTAATATACACTGCAAAAGACACTTCAGAGAACATGGAACTGAAGCAGTAGAAAATCACTCCCCACTCTCCAGTGTGGCCCTCCAAGCACACAATGACTAATGCAAGTATAGACAAAATTAAAAGGATCAGTGCAGGTTATGCCAGTCAATATTCCTTCATGGTTAGGAGAGGGGCTCATGAAACTGCACATCTAGCTGAAAAGAAACTACTGGCAATGGATGGCTTCTAGGGGAAGAGGAGGCATTCCTCTTTGACCCTCAGTGAGTAGCCCAGGTTCTAGTGGATGACCCCCACCCATTTGGGAGCAGGTCAACAGTAATTTGAATCAGTAGGTTATATTAGAGGGGGTGGGGAGAGGAACAGGGGTGAGGATTGGGTGTGGGGAGAACGAAGTGAGGGTCAGGAAAGAAAACAGAAATTGGTCGGGGATGGGGCATCTCTGGGACTGGAAACCTGGCAGGGGGTAGGTTCCCCAGAGTCTATGGGAGTGAGATTCCTACCTGAGACCCTAGCAGTGGAGGATACATATATGGAGACAGAAGTGGTCACCTCCTGTAGCCAGGTGGGTCTCTCAGTGGAGGGATGGAGACACCAACCTACCCACAAAACCTTTAATTCAATATCTGATCTGTCTATAAGATATGCAGGGATAAAGATGGAACAGAGATTGAGGGGATGGCCAACGAATGACTGGCCTAACTTGAGACCCATCCCATGGGAGAGAGCCAACCTCTGACACTATTAAAGATATTTTGCTATGCTTGTAGACAGAAGCCTAGCAAACTGTCCACTGAGGGGTTTCACCCAGCAGTTGATGGAAGATGTAGAGACCTATAGCCAAACACTAGGTAGAGCTTAGGGAGTCTTGTGAAAGAGTGAGAGACAGAGTTGAGCGAGAGGGAAGGAGGGGTCAAGGACACCACAAGAAGACCTATAGAGTCAAGCAACCTGGGCTCATGGGGACTCACAGAGACTGAACCACCAACCAAAGAGCATGCATGGGTTGGACATTAGCCCCCTACATATATGCTGCAGATGTAAAGTAAGGTCTCTATGTAAGTCCCCTAATGGGGTGGGGGTGGGGGACACTCTAACCCTGTTGCCTTTTGTATCTTCATCCCCTAGCTGGACTACCTTGTATGACCTCAGTGGGAGAGGATGTATTTAGGCAGGTTGGTAACCATGAGGGGCTTCCCCATCTCTGAGGAGAAGAGGAGGGGGTAGTAGGGGGAGGAACTGGGAGGAGGGGGGCTGTGATTGGGATGTGAAGTGAATAACTAGCTAGCTAGCTAGCTAAATAAATAAATAAATAAATAAATAAATAAATAAATAAATAAAAGATAAAAAGAGAAAAGGCTATGATCATAGTAGGAAGACTTGTTAAGGAAGTGTCGGCTATGGGGAGAGAAGATAAAGGTGGATATGATGAAGGTGCATTGGTAACACATATAAAGCTTTCAAAGAATAGAATAAATAAAAAATATCCCTTAAAAAATCTGAGATTCTCATCTGCTTGTATATGGATATACATCATTTGGTTCATTGAAAATAAATTACTTGATCAAACTAAGAAGAGCCTTCTTTCAAAATATGAGCACAAGGGGAGAAAAGCAAATAGGATTCCTAGGTTGTGAAAATATTGCGTCACAGTTGCACAAAAATAAGCCACATAGGACTATCTAACTTATAAACTTCTGTATGTAAATACACACACACACACACACACACACACACACACACACACACACAAACCCAACCAACTAAGTCATATATAAAAAAAGAGGAATAATGCCCAGGATATATAAGGATGATCTATAAGATGACAAAGAACAATAACTTGATTAAAACGTAGTCAGTTGTCACAGATAATTCCTCAAAGAAGATCTTCTGATGGCCAATACACAAATGATTCTGCAAGCCACATGTACAGGAAATGCAAACAAAAGCCCTGAAAACTGGCAGTAAGAATATGAAGTGGTTCAGTCATTGTGGAAAACAGTGTGGAAGCACCTCACAAACTAAAAGGGAAGTTAACATATGACCCACAACCTTACTTCTGGGGACACGTCCAGAACTTTTCAGAACAGGATGTCTAAGAAATACAGTACATCAGTGTCCATAACACCAATATTCACAGCAAGGAAGAGGTAGAACAAATCCAAATTCCAGGCAGAGATGAACACTACAATTCCCTAAAGAAACTGAACACGGGACAGTGAAATAGGCTATCTCACATCCACGGCCTGGAAGAACAAATAGGATGAAAATGCACACACTATCAATGTGATCTACAGACCCAGTGCAATTCTTTTAAGATATGTGTGTTAGTGTTTTGCACATGCACCATGTGTATACCTCATGCCTGTGGTGTCCAGAAGCTGGTGATGGACAGATACCTTGGAACTGGACAGCTGTGGGCCACCATTTACATGGGTGCTGAGACTGAGGTCAGGTCATTTTCAAGAGCAGCAAGTGTTCTTGAGCACTGAGCCATCCCTCTAGGTTCCAATTTCTTATTCAAAATACCAGTCACTTTCTTCACAGAATCAGAAGAAACATTATAATTTTAATGGAACCACAAAAACCCTTGAATAGTCAAGGCCATTTTGAGTCACAGGAGGCACAGTAGGAAAACATTACACTGTTGGAATTTAAAATATACTGCAAATCTGCAGTATTAAGATTTTAAATATACTGCTACTAAAAAAAGTGTGATGTTCTTATGAAAACAGACATAGACTGGTAGAAAAGAACAAAGGCTCTAAAACTAAATCCAGTCATTGAAAGTGACAATGTTTGACAAAGGCACTAACAATACTGAAAGCTTTGAAACATAAGGGAAGGCCAGGCTTCCCCTCTGCACATGTCCAGGAGTTCCAGGACATGAGTGAGTTCCAGGACAGCCAGGGCTACTACATGGAGAAATCCTGTCAGAAATTAAAAAAAGAAATGAAGGAAAGAAGGAAGGAAGGAAGGAAGGAAGGAAGGGAGGGAGGGAAGGAGAGAGGGAGGAAGGAAAGGAGGGAGGGAGGGAGGGAGGCAGGCAGGCAGGCATGTAGGAAGACAGCCAAACCACCAAAAACATAGGAGAAAAAAGCAATAGTAAGCAAATGAGATCATATCAACTAAAATGCTTCTCCAGAGCAGATGGGACAAGCCATAGTCAAGAACGAAAGGACCGAGTATAGAGGGACAAGGCGTGTGCAGGATGTTCATATGAGGGACTAACAATAAACACATACATGACAAAAGAGTTAATATCTAGAATGTATCTATGGAATTCAAACAACTCAAAAGCAAAAATATCCCTCAAGTAATCCAATTAAAAGTGGGCAACATGGCTGGGTATGTTACCACTTCCTTAATCCTAGTACTCAGGAAGCAGTGGCAGGTGGATTGATGAGCTAGCTCATGGCCAGCCTGGTCTACAGAGCAACTTTTAGGATAGCCAGGGCTACACAGAAAAACTCTGTCTCAAAGCAAACAACAAGAAGTGGACAATATATCTAAATAAGACATGTAAGGGAGACATACAAAAGACCAAAAGGTTTATGAAAATTTACAACATCCTTAGTCATTAAAGAAATGAAAATCAAAGCCACAATGAGATCCCAGCCCAATCCAGTTAAAGTAGCTATTTCCAGAGAGACAAAGATAACTGCTCTTGTTCTCTCTGCTGAGTCCAAGTGTAAAAGCGTAAGGGAAAAAGTGTTGGCAAGGATATAACTGGGGACCCTTGGTAGGAACAGAATGGGAAAGCCATTGTGAACCTCTAAAGTGTAAGATTCCCTCAAAACTTAAAAATAGAATCATCATATGATAAAGCAATCTCACTACAAAGGAGATCAGATCATCACACCAACAATACAAGCACATTCCCCATTCATACGAACCAAGAAATGTCTACCACCTGATGAATGGAATCAGAAAATGGCGTTTAAGCACAATGGAATAATTATCTACTAATTTAAAAAAATGAATTCTTGGATTTTTGTGGCAACACACATGAAAGTGGAAGTCACTGCTTGAGATGAAATATGTGAGCAGGCTCATTAAAATGAGCGCAGCATGATCTCATTTGCATGGAGAGGAGAAAAAGTATGACGCCATAGACAGTGTGAGTAGAATCCTGGGAGCCGAAAGGAGAGGGGGATGAGCCAAGCAATCAGTGAGCACTGAGTTGTTGTTGTGAGTGAGAAGGTGTCCTTGCTGCTCAGCAGTGGTGACTACCTATGTTTAGAACAGCGATGTGTTATATACGTCCTTACACTGGTGGAGAGGATTTTAAATGTTTCTGTCACAGATGCTTGAGTACATAGGAATGTTTACCTTAACTTGAATACAATGCATATACATATTAAAATATTAAAGTACACCTCTTAAACTAATTTTCATATCAGTATAACAATGATAAACAGAGGGGATGGTACTGGAATACCAGAAGGGCTGACATTTTCAAATCTATGCAGCTATGACAAATAGCTCCTCCTCCCCCATGTGTGTATTAACAAAGCCAGCAAAGTTTTCTGAATTATCCACATGAATAACAAATAGCTAGATAATAAGGGTCTTATGCTGTATATTCTTTTGCAGCAGAAACTGAAATTTCTGCATATCTCTGAAGGTGTTACCTATCAGAGGTTTCCTATTCTACACAGGAAAAACAAAACAAAACAAAAGAGCTGATTAAAAACTGTTTGCTTGTTTCACTGGAGTGAGAAATCCTAAATAGTTCAAGTATAAATAAATTCCCTTTCTTCCCCCTGAGATTATAAGAAAGCTAATTAAAAATGTGCTTTTCCAGCAAGGTATTACTGGGAGACTGCCTTTTTCCAAGGGGAAATTCAGAAAAGGTTAATAAACAAAAGGCCTTGGAACAGTACCAAGAGGTTGTTACTATGTACATAATGAATTATACAACAAAGTTGTTTCAGAGAAATTCGTTATGCATTTGTAGGTACAGGCCAGGCCTGCGTGCTCAGGACGTTAAGTATAAAATCTATGGACAGCACATCAAACACTTTTTGTTAAATGAGTTTCTCTAATTTCTTCTCAGTGTGTTTCATTATAATTAGTAAATGGGTTCTGTCCTTCAATATTTCAGACATACATATTCCTTTTCCCTTTGGTTAACTCTAGGTTAATTGCATCTATCTGTCAATTCTAACAGAAGGTGACTAGTGATTTCTAATAAGCACTTTTTTTACACACACACAATAAATAAATACATTTTTAAAAAGCAGACATAAGTAAGTGTGATTACAGAAATTTTAGTAGAAACTCTCCCAACACATTTACTGGAGTTCCAAATCTGAGTTTTCTGTGCACTATTATTTACCTGCAGGTAGGATGCAACTAGTTTGCTCTTGTTATATTCTAGTATCTCTAATGTGTGGAATGAAAACCACAGAAGTGAGTCAAGGAGAGGGCAACGGTCAGGCAAGTTTAAGAACAGGGCAGCATCCCTCCTCCACACGTGGCTAACATCAGGACTGGCCAAATCTGACAAAGAATAGAGACCTCCCAGGACTTCACATGAAGCAGATGAGCAGGAGCTGGTCCTCTGTCCTCTCTAGCTCCTCATGTTCCTGTCACCTTCCTGACAGCCCTGCCCTGATCCCACACAGCTTCCTCTTCTACTCCTGCTCAGAGCAGCTCCTTAATGCACAGAAACGAGTGGTTGGTGCCGTATGACCATTTGCCCATCCAGCCTGCAGTCCCGGAGGCTGCTGGCTCTGTTTACAGAAGCACTTACTGCAAAGTCACAGCCTGTGCTCTTCTTGATGTCATCAACAGTCAGGCCTTCCCAGAGCTCGATCAGTGTCAACCCAGTTTTCTTGTCCACGTCAAACACACCCTGTAGGAAAGTCAAGAAAATGACAATCATTTCAATCATTAAGTTCCTAGAATAGAGATAAGTTCCAGAGCCAGAGACCGAAAACCAGGAATGAAAAAAAAAACTGTCCATTATAACTATTATAAATAATATCAAGTCCTCATCCACCATTATTCTTGGCTATAGTTTGCATTATCTACCACTGTACTCCATTTTTCAAGCTGTCTTGCATTTGTGAAGTCATTGGGTGAAATGGCAGAGAGGCAACCAATGATCTGAAGAGGGACAGGAATGAACAAAGTGGGAGCGAGGCAGGGGGATAGCTGGGAAGAGAAAGGATAGGGATGATGGGGAGAGGATGCTGGGTAAACAATTGTAGGAAACAACAGAAGACACTGTAGTACCCAAGAGTACTTATGAAATAAGAGCCCAGCCAACTCACCTAAGTAGCTGCTGAAGTGCTCTCTGGTAAAGCTCTCCAACTTTGAAATCCCCATGAAAACAAATGGGTCTCAAGAGGAGGGCATGAGAACCCACACCCGCACTTTTGGTGAGCCAGTTAAATGGCAGTGCTGGTGCCTAAGGCAGACAATGCCAACTCCAGCCAGAAGAACCCATCCAACATCATGGTTACAGTACCAACTCGTGAAAGTTCTGCCATAGTATTGCTTGACTTTAGAAGTCTACAAAGCATTCAACATAGCTTTACATTGGCAGATTCTTCAGAAGTCTTCTCAGATATTTGCTGGGCTCTGCTTAGTTCTGGGAACAGGGGGTCACTTGTCTCAGGAAAGACTATTGGTAAGCAGTAACTGAGACCCAACTGGTTCTATGGGGCTTCAAACCCTGTTCCACAGATGTCTACGCAGCTCTCAGAGGGAGTCTCCTTTCTCAGACTTAAAGGCTTTATCTCCCAGGTTTTCTACAGTGACTATAACTTAAATTTGCCTATTTTTTTTCTTTGTAGCCTTCAATCTTTATTTTCAACTACCTTTGAAGTCAAACCCTAAACTGTCGTGTTTAAATACACCATTAGTGAGAAGGCACCATACAGAGGAAAGAGCACTGGCTTTTGAGCTGGCTTGTCACACAGCTCTGCTGCACAACTGCTAAGTAACCTGGGGAGCCTGTGGTCAAAGAGCATAGAAAGCCCTCTCTGGGGCTGTGGTCCTCCCTGGGGCTGTGGTCCTCCCTGGGGCTGTGGTCCTCCCTGGGGCTGTGGTCCTCCCTGGGGCTGTGATCCTCCCTGGGGCTGTGGTCCAGGAGCCTGTGGCATAGGGAACCTGTAAGATGCTCACACATTGTCTGAAGCACACCTGGGACAGGTGTACTGCTGTTACTTAGCAGACTGACTAAGGCGACCAGATGTCTCCAATTTATATTTTTCTTCCAGAAGAAGAAGCACAGGATGAAAGATGCTTACTTTCTTTGTTTGTTCGGTAACTTAATTGATTTTCCTGAAACAATGATTAAAATTTAAGAGCAAATACTACAGCAAACGTCTCCTATTTGCACACTTATGTTCTTAAAAAACAACAAAGCTTTCATCTTTTTCCAGCAGAAATGTGTGTTCCCTGAGTGGGAAAATGCCAGTTTCGGGGTTGTCTATATTCTTTTAGCTGCCTTTATTCTGATACTAAACTTTTCACTAGGGTGTTTCTCTTTTGTAGAAAGCCTGTCTAGAGCACGTTCCAACTGATCTGGTGCTTTTTAATGCATTATAAACAACATATAAATTTATAAAAGTAGAGAAAAAAGACAACCCCCCTGGATTACATTATTAAGAAGAGATATAGAGATGATTTCAGAAAAAGATAATTGTCGTATCACTAATATGGGGCTTCAGGAATCAGGGAGGTAAAATTGCAAATAGGCTCAATGATTAAAAAAAAAAACAACAACCCTTTGATTAACATTACCACCAGGTTCTAATTAACTCCCAGATTACACAGAAGGCCAATCGTTTATAGATTTTTAAAAAGATGGAAACTTGAAATATTTAGGAAGAAAACCCAGCTTGTTCAAGAACCTCCAGTCTAACGGGCAAACAAAATTTTGATACAAAACAGAGAGTGAAAAACTAAAAGCTAAATTGTTAACTTTAGTCAAAAATAATACCGAAACTACCTTGTCTTATAGGTAAGTTAATTACTTTATTACTACCATAATGTCTACACTATGGATCAGAGGGCTAATTATAGCCAGGTGCTGATAGGGAAGCTATCTATTATAACCTGATCCATACGACAGGAAACAATTACAATTGCTTTCAAAAGCAACTTAATGGAATTCTCCTTGGAGCGGATTATGGAACTAGGTGTCATCTGCACCCTCACCCTCTCATGCAGCACCCACTACACAGCATGTGCCCAGGAGGTAAACACGCAGGAGCCCTTCCCTGAGATGCCAGAGACACCTGCTAACTGCCCTGGCTTTCTTTCTCTCCCACAGTGTCATTCACAGCTCATGCTCTGATTGTGGCCATTTGCTAAGGACTCTCGGTACCTTATTCCAGGACTGACTTCTTCCTTGAACCCTAGATCAGAATCTCCCTTTGTCTTTTGCCAACTCTCAGGAATTTGAAATTGAAGGTATCAAATTCAGCCTTTTTTCCTGCTTCCCACTGCTCTTCCCCTCACTCTCCATCCCCAGAGCTTCTCCAGGACACAGCAGGTCAGACATCCTCCCTCCAGAGAAAAATGTAGGAACCACCTGTCTTACGAGCAGTGCTCTGCTCATAAGATTAGGTCAAGCCCAATCTCCTAAATTTCTCCAAGCTATCTCTCTGGCTTGTGATTTGGGATCTTTTGTTTCTTTTGTTTCTAGAGTTCTTACTAATGCAGAATGGTTTCCAAAGTAATAAAAGAGTTGCTGAAGGACTACCCATTCCCCTCCTGATAAGAAGCACACTTTTAAGAGAGCATACAATCTTTCTTTGCTGTGATCCCTCCATGTATTTTCTGCTTTAGTTCTGAAAACAGCTGCATTTTTTGCTCCAAGCTGTCCTGCATGGAGGTTCTTGAACAGGCTGGTTTTTCTCCACCAACCTGAGACTGTGCATGATTTTCCCTTTTGCCTGTGCTGTCTTATTTGATTTTCTTCTCAATCCTAAAACTCCCATTTGTTTTTCAAGGTTCCCAATCCAAACTGTCCATTCTCTGAGTAGGATAAGTATGGCCCCTATATGTAATGACATGACTGAGTGTGAGTTAGATACCACCCTATGTGTTGTAGGAGCAGCTGTGAAGGAAGCAGGTGGAGGTTAGAGGTTATTTCAACACAGCTGTCAGTGCTAAGATAGGCTAAGTCTAAGGATTCATGGAAGCACTCACAAGACATGTAGGGAGGGAGAATATAAAGGAGAAACAGAAGGATGCATGTCTGAGACAAGAGGAATAGGAAGCAGTTGATAGATGGAGAGGAAGAACATGTCAGGGAGAGGTGGAGAATCTGCAGTTCCGGAACATGGTCCACAGGAAGGAGAGGGCAACAGAGTTTTAAAATTGCTGAGGCAAGAGAGTTTTAAGTCAGAAAGGCTTGACTGTAAAAAGTGTAACTTGGGAAATGCTGTGTAGGACACCGACGAGTAGCAGTTCTTGGTCCTGCTGCTGGGTTGCCATATGTGATGACATCTGGTGTGCTTTGCTGTCTATGGGGTTCATTACTCTTCTGGAGATGCTGGGTGTCTGCTGTCTAATCCTATGGAATGGGTCCTTCGAGGCAGGCATGTCTGTAACCTCCTCTTCCTCCTTTCTGTAAGGCATTGTTAGGAACAGTATGATTCTGAAAAGGTCCTCCAAAGAAAGGTTTATTGAATGATTAACGACATGGAAGAATGGAAAGAGGAAGTAAAAGAAAGAAAAGGTGTTTGGAATGTTATTAAGCTTTATCACCCATAAAAGTTACATCATAAGAAAAGCAAGCATCAAGTGGAAAGTGTTAGGGATGAATGACAGGGACGATAGGCCACTCTGAGGATGAAATCACTGGGCACTAACAAAGGGACAACTATGATGCAGGTATAGCTAGGCTTAAGGGAGAGGTGGAATACGAGAGAGCAGGGTGTGACACAGGAGGAAGCTTTGTAGGCAGAAGAACCAGGAGGCCAAGGGCAGGGCAGGCAAGGGCAGGGCAAGGTCCAGGGCAAAAACAGCCCAGGACCAGAATGGGTTTAGTGCAGAGTTTTATCAGACCTTCAAAGAAGACCGAATACCAATACTCCTCAAACTATTCCACAAAATAGAAATAGAAGGTATTCTACCCAATTCATTCTATGAAGCTACCTAAACCACACAAAGACCTAACAAAGAAAGAAAACTTCAGACCAATTTCCCTTATGAATATTGATGCAAAAATACTCAATAAAATTCTTGTAAACCGAATCCAAGAACACACCAAAATAATCATCCATCATGATCAAGTAGGCTTCAGCCTACGGATGCAGGGATGGTTCAATATACAGAAATCCATCAATGTAATTTACTACATAAACAAACTCAAAGAAAAAAATCCACACGATCATCTCATTGGAAGCTGAGAAAGCATTTGACAAAATCTAGCACCCCTTCCTGATAAGAAGTCTTGGAAAGATCAAGAGTTCAAGGCCCATACTTAAACATAGTAAAAGCAATATACAGTAAACCAGTAGCCAACATCAAACTAAATGGAGAGAAACTTGAAGCAATCCCACTAAAATCAGGGACTAGACAAGGCTGCTCACTCTCTCCCTACCTATTCAATATTGTACTTGAAGTCCTAGCCAGAGCAATTAGCCAACAAAAGGAGATCAAAGGGATACAAATTGGAAAGGAAGAAGTCAAATTATCACTATTTGCTGATGATATGATAGTATACTTTAGTGACCCCAAAAATTCCACCAGAGAACCTGACAAACAACTTCAGCAAAGTAGCTGGATATAAAATTAATTCAAGCAAATTGGTTGCCTTTCTCTACACAAAGGTTAAACAGGCTGAGAAAGAATTTAAGGAAACAACACCCTTCACAATAGTTACAAATAATATAAAATACATTGGTGTGACTCTAAGCAAGTAAAAGATCTGTATGAGAAGGACTTCAAGTCTCTGAAGAAGGAAATTGAAGAAGATCTCAGAAGATGGAAAGATCTCCTATGCCCATGGATTGGCAGGATTAATATAGTAAAAATGGCCATCTTACTGAAGGCAATTTACAGATTCAATGCAATCCCCATCAAAATTCCAACTCAATTCTTCACAGACTTGGAAAGAGCAATATGCAAATTCATCTGGAATAACAAAAACCCTAGGATATCGAAAACTATTTCTAACAATAAAAGAAACTCTGGTAGAATTACCATCCCAGACCTTAAGCTGTACTACAGAGCAAATGTGATAAAAACTGCATGGTATTGGTACAATGACAGGAAGGTAGATCAATGGAATAGAATTGAAGACCCAGCAATGAACCAACACACTAGGTCACTTGATCTTTGACAAAGGAGCTAAAACAATCCAGTGCAAAAATGACAGCATTTTCAACAAATGGTGCTGGCTCAACTGGTGGTTAGCATGTAGAAGAATGCAAATCGATCCACTTCTATCTCCTTGTACAAAGCTCAAGTCCAAGTGGATCAAGGACCTCCACATAAAACCAGATACACTGAAACTATTAGAAAAGAAAGTGGGGAAGAACCTGGAGCACATGGGCACAGGAGAAAATTTCCTGATAGAACACCAATAGCTCAAGCTCTAAGATCAAGAATTGACAAATGGGGTCTCATAAAATTACAAAGCTCTGTAAGGCAAAAGACACTGTCAATAGGACAAAATGGCAACCAACAAACTGGGAAAAGATCTTTACCAATCTTATAAAGGGCTAATATTCGACAAGCCCTGCAGCCAGTCCCACAACATACAGAGAAAGCCACACTCCCAGGTGATCTAACAAGCCCAGGATCCCA
>NW_022196914.1:785469-864558 GCF_008632895.1 Mastomys coucha | reverse complement strand
ACAACAAAAACAACAGGAAGTGACAGTTACTTTTCTTAATATATTAATTTGAAAATTAATATTACCAATATATCCTAATCGATTGAAATACCCCAAAAAAGGACTAATATTCAATATATACAAAGAATTCAAGAAGTTAGACTCCAGAGAACAAAATAACCCTATTAAAAAATGGGGTGCAGAGCTAAACAAAGAATTCTCAACTGAGGAATACCGAATGGCTGAGAAGCACCTAAAGAAATATTCAAATCCTTAGTTATCAGGGAAATGAAAATAAAACAACCCTGAGATTCCACCTCACACCAGTCAGAATGGCTAAGATCAAAAACTAAGGTGACAGCAGATGCTGGCAAGGTTGTGGAGAAAGAGGAACACTCCTTCATTGGTAGTGGAGTTGCAAGCTGGTACAACCAATCTGGAAATCAGTTTGGCGGTTCCTCAGGAAATTGGACATAGTACTAGCAGAGGACCGGGCTTACCCAGAAGATGCTCCAACATGTAATAAGGACACATGCTCCACTATATTCATAGCATCCTTATTTATAATATCCAGAAACTGGAAAGAACCCAAATGTCCCTCAACAGAGGAATGGATACAGAAAATATGATACATCTACACAATGGAGTACTACTCAGCTATTAAAAACAATGAATTTATGAAATGCTTAGGGAAATGGATGGATCTGGAGAGTATTATCCTGAGTGAGGTAACCCAATCACACAAGAACACACATGGCATGCACTCTCATACAATGGCATGCATTCTCTGATAAGTGGATATTATCCCAGAAGCTCAGAATACCCAAAATACAATCCACAAACCCCAAGAAACTCAAGAACAAGGAAGACCAAAGTGTGGATGCTTCGTTCCTTCTTAGAAGGGGAAACAAAATACCCATCGAAGGAGTTGCAGAGATAAACTATGGAGCAGAGACTGAAGGAAGGACAATCCAGAGACTGTTATACCTGGGAATCCTTTCCATATTCAATCATCAAACCCAGACACTATTGTGGATGTCAGCAAGTGCTGGCTGACAGGAGCCTGATATAGCTGTCTCCTGAGAGGCTCTGACAGTGCCTGATTAATACAGAAGTAGAAACTCACAATCATCCATTGGACTGTGCATATAATCCCCAGTGAAGGAGCTAGAGAAAGGACCCAAGTGGCTGAAAGGTTTGCAGCCCCTTAGGATGAACAACAATGTGAACTAACTAGTAACCTCAGAGTTCCAGGGTCTAAACCATCAACTAAAGAGTACACATAGTGGGACTCATGGCTCCAGCAGCATATGTATAGCAGAGGACATCCTAGTTGGTCATTAATGGGAGGACAGGCCCTTGGTCCTGTGAAGGTTTATGCCCCAGTGTAGGGGAATGCCAGGGCCAGGAAGTGGGAGAGGGTGGGTTGATGAGCAGGAGTATGGGGGAAGGAAACAGAGTTTTTTTGTTTTTGTTTTTGATATTTTTCAGAGGGGTAACCAAGAGAGCAGATATTATTTGAAATGTAAATAAAGAAAACATCTAATAAAAAAATCGAAATGTAAGGATTAATACACTCCTTGGATTACAGCACACTGTAAAAGCTACCCAGGATTAGAGTTTCAGTGTGTGTGTAATTCCAGAGAATTGAACATGAGGACGTCTACATTAAGAAACATTAATTTTTCCCATTCCCTCCTTCCACAGATGAACGTAATCTCGTGGCTACTGATTTGATATAATTCCAGATGGTGATTTTAAAAAAGCCTCAAATGTGTCTCCTAATAAAACAAGAGTGGTAGTGGTCGATGTGAGCGGAAGCAAGAAGAAAAGAGGACGTTACCTTTTCTGTAATAATGCGGTTGACACACTGCTTGCCCGTCAGCGGTAATGTACACTTCTCCATGATTTTATGAGCATTTCCCTGTTTTAAATGAGAAAACATTAACAACATTATTTAGGGAGTAATTCCTACTTAGAATTGATGTGACTGTAGGAAAACCAGGAACTATCGGAGACATCAACTTTTAAGAAGTGGCTATTTCCAAAACTTTGCCAAGCCCTCCTCCCTCTTTAGGTAGCTATCACCCCTGGAATGACTTGGGGAGGACCCCTACAATTTACCCAACGCTTAAGAGGCTTAATGGGAAAACACTGTTCCACCTATATGTACTCTCAAGCCTCAATTCCTGAACCACTTGATGTGCAGTTACAAGTACAATATCCCCTCATTATTCTCCTCCAAAGAATGGTCCTCTTAAAAAAAATCTGTAGTTGTTTGCCAGGAGTAGGAAGGACACATAAAAAAACAAGCATGTGACCCAACCTTCCTCTTCTAAAACAGACTCAATTCTATTCTTTAAGAAAAAAAAAACAACAAAACAAAACATATGCACAGAAAACAGCAAGGCCTTGCTTCCTTTGTCAATGGAAAAACGCGTCAATTCTCTATTTTTATGTATTTTTCTGCTACATCAAAAGCATTATATTTAGCATGCTATTTATTTCTTGCTGTCAAGTTTAGAGATTGTGGTATATGAACACCTAATTTTCTTACAAGTCCCACTTGCAGCCCCAAAGTCCCCATCATCCTTTTCAGTCCTCCCAGGGAGGGCCTGTCAGGATTTGTTGTTGATTTCAACCGTTGGAATTGATTTTATTCTTACCTAATGCCCATACAAAGCAGACCACTGTGGGGCCAACTGACTCCAAATACTCTATTCCCTTTCTCTTAGGGCTATTTTTTTCCCCTTGAGATTGTTTGGGCTTTAGTTTGCTCATTAATAAAATGCATGGCCTGGCTTCAATGAGCCTTTGCTTTTCCACATTTCTTGTAGCCACAGTTCTCTTTCTTGCAACAGAAAACAGAAGAGGGATCATGAGCAGAAACCAGGCTTTACCCATTAACTCCCTTTCGGAGCTCCATCCTGACCTCAGTGTAGAGGTGGCTTCTTAGATGCTTCTGTGGAGCCCAGCTGTCAGCCCAGCTGTAGGCAACATCAGCTCTGACTTCTTCCAGCTATGATTAAACTCCTTTTTAACTTAAGAACACTAATAGCGGAAATGAACATTTCCTTTGAGGCTATAGGCTGGCCTAGTGCACTGTGGGTCTGGTCTTAAAAACAGTAAAATGCTTCTGTTTTCTTGTGGACCTAAACATACCAAATACAACACATGTCACCACCATCACTTGCCTGTTTTGCCAGCGTAAATATCCACCTATGAATTAGTTTAGATCTCTCCCCAGACTGGTATCAAACCATGAGCATGGTCAGAGGAAATGCATTTCAGATAACTCGATCTAATTATGATTTTGCTCCTTATAGTAACTTGTCAATTATGCAATGTACTTATAGTTAAGACGACTTTGGTATGTGTAAGTCAGTGCAAGGCATAAAAGGTATTCTAAAATTTCTGAATGGATGGATTGACAGATATATGAATGAATGAGTGAAGAATGAATGAATAAACGGGAATAGAAATAAAAATGGAAGACTATTATAAATCTTGGATGAGTTGTTTTTTTTAAAAAAAGACAAACTATTACCTTAACTTAGCCCAAACTAGTGTTGACTATATGTCAAGTAGCTAGATATTACATTTTCAAAAGCCAGTTGTTTCTAGATCTATCTTGCTCTATAAGGAAAGTTGCTGATATCGAATGAAAAATCTCTTCTCTTTTTGTCTACTGTCACCCTTCTTGTGAGATTTCAAATCCTGCATGTCAAAGAAGCTAAATTTAACAGCAGAAATTAATGATGAACATTGAGCTTCTCTAGCTGTCAGGTTCTCTTACATTTAATATACCTCAAATAAGATGCGTCACAGTGAACTCCAGGTCTGACTTCTAATGGAGTAAACCATCTGTAGGCCTCAGAGGAAAACTTCCGCAGGAAACTCCTCTCACTTTGTTCTCATTATTTGAAAGAGCTGCATTGGGTGTTAGGCAGCCATGTGGATTTTAATGAACAGGCAACCCCGTTTTAGGAGGAATGATGAAAGTCACCCGACAACACTAATGGAGCCCTACCAACACAGACCTTTTATAAACCACTTTCTGCATAAATAATATAGCATAGGTAGGAATGGTGTAGATGTCTAACCAAGGAACTTTTACACAAAACCTCGTCCCTCTCACACTATCTGTGCAAGACCAGTATGTTCATACGTTTCTTGCCTGTCTCACTTTACAGTATTATTAGATTGAAATTAAATGCAACATCCAACACTTTGTATGAGTAACTGTTAACTGCTGTTGTTTATACAACCTTTAATTAAAATTCATGTAACCTACTATCTTAGTCAGGGTTTGTATTCGTGCACAAAACATCATGTCCAAGAAGCAAGTTGGGGAGGAAAGGGCTCATTCAGCTTACACTTTCATATTGCTGTTCATCACCAAAGGAAGTCAGGACAGGAATACACACAGGATAGGAACTTGGAGGCAAGAGCTGATGCAGAGACCACGGAAGGGTACTGCTTACTGGATTGCTTCCCCTGGCTTGCTCAGCTTGCTTTCTTATAGAACCCAGGACTACCAGCCCAAGGACAGCACCACCCAAAATGGGCTGGGCCCTCCCCCATTGATCACTAATTGAAAAAATGCCTTGCACTGGATCTCATGGAGGCATCTCCTCAAGGAAGGCTCCTTTCTCTGTGATAACTCCAGCTTGTGTCAAGCTGACACACAAACCAGCCAGTGTACCTACCAATATGAGCTTCTAAGCCCCTACATGAAGTCTGACATAGAAATAAGCAAAGAATGGGCTAAATTCATTTCCTCAGAACCACAGAACTAATGAAAACACAGTACATATTTGGAGACACACCATAAGAAACACACCTAGGAAACCAGCACTTGGTGTATTTGTACAGTTAGAACAATGTAGCTGGATGATTCCATTCACATTTAGCTCCAAGACATAGCAGAGATCAAGGAAAGAGCAAAAATAACATGCACACAGATGCCAAACATCACTATTGCAGTGAAACAACAGGTTGGATCTCAAGACAAACCGTGACTGACTCTCACATTAGCACTTTCCCAAGCACGCTGAGCTGAGCCTCACTGTAGAGTATGTGACAGCTGCATACATCAGTGATTCACAGAGCAGGAGCAATTGCTGATTTTGAACGTTTAAAAATAAATTCTAATAAAGACTGTCAGTACAATGTGGCAGCATCAAACACTACAAGAGTCCAAAGAATAGTACTCTCATTTAATGGAGACCTGGAGGCATTTATTTGAACCTTTAAATTCTCTGGGTTGCAATCTTCTGTTGCCTTGATCTGCTATGAGACATTGAAGGTACACTGAACAAGGAGGGGTTGAACTGATGTTTAAAAAACAAAAGCAGGGGGAACAGGATCAGATGGGGGCAGGAGGATGGAGAGAAGCACAGACAGTCAAAAGAATGAATGGAAATAAGCAGCCTCCAGGGAAGGGGGACCCTCTAGAAAGTACCAGAGATCTGGGAGGTGAAAGACTCTCAAAACTCATTGGGAGTGACCTTAGCCAAAGTGCCCAACATTAGGGAGAGTCCACCTCCAGTAGACAGACAAGGCCTCAAGTGGAGGGACTAGATTGCTAACTCACAGTTAAAATTTCTGACCCAGAATGTTCCTGTCTAAAAGAACTGCAAGAACAAAAACGGAGAAGAGACTGAAGGAAAGGTGGTCCAAAGACTCTCATTGGGGGTCGGGGGGTACCAAGGTCTGACGCTCTGGTGTGTTTACAAACAGGAACCTGGCATGGCTGTTCTCTGAGAGGCCTTATCAGCAGCTGACGGAGACACCCAACCATTGAACTGAAGTTAGGGACCTCTATGGTTGAATCAGAAGAAGGATTAAAGAAGCTGAAGGGGAGAGTGGCCTCATAGGCAGATCTGCAGTCTCAGCTAACACAGACCCCAGGGAGCTCCCAGAGACTGAGGCACCAACCAGGAACATACACAGGCTGGTCAGAGGCCCCTGGCACATAAATAGCAGAGGTCTGCCTGGTCTGGCCTCAGTGGGAGAAGATGCGCTTAATCCTCTAGAGACTTGAAGCCCAGGAAAGGGGGTGGCCTGGTGGCAGGGGGCACCCTCACAGAGGCAAGGAGGAGGAAGAATGGGATGAGAACTGCGGGAGAGGGGACAGAGTGGAAGGATATCTTAATATCTTCATAACCTTGACAGATTCCTAAACCCCATTGCTTCCATCTGTTTCCCTGACATCTTTCTCCCCTTCAAGACCTTAGGTACTTCACAGTTTTGTTTTTCAATGACTTGTGCCTCAGAACTTTCTAGAATTTGCTTCCTTGAGAGCTCTTTAATTCTTTAGATCTCTAAATATAATACAAGAACTATGTTTTTCAGTAATGAACAACTCTAGTTAAAAGATAATATCTCTTGCTACCATAGCAGTACATTTCAGGGCATCAAAATGAACTTATGTAACCAGCTCATTTTTTCAGACAACAGAATGTTCTAGGAATTGGTCATTCCCATGTCACCAGGTACTGGGAAAATGCACCAAATCACATCTCATCACCTCAGAGTCAAATAGCCATACCCTTTTTAGTTGTCAGAATAGCCTCTCCAATATACTTTACATAGTATCCATTCCAGTGTCCCAAGGGCATCCCCAGTGTGACGGCCCTCTTTGATGTTCTCTTCTTCCTTCCCCCGACTATCCATGTTACAATGTCCATCTCCTATCAATGCCTAACAGCCTTTGAGCTTGATCAAAGTTGAGAGCATTCATCTCTGCATCTACAGGAACAAGAAGAACACTAAGTGTGCCACAATGACCAATATACTTTTGGATATAACAATGTGGTTTAGAGAACTCTGACAGAGTTAGAGCTATAAATACCATGTGACTAAGTAAGTACCTGTGGGCTGCCTAGGGCATCTTTCTAGCTCTCAGAAATATACTTCCATAGTTGCCATATCTCTGAGCTCAACAGAAGTTCATCTAACAGAAGGACTTGAAAGGAGATCACAAGATTTGCAGGGGAAGAGGGCAAAGGCTCGGAGCAAAGACACACCAGGCCTGCAGTGTAAAACACAGAACATCAAAAGGAGGAATAAAATGGGTTTCTGCCTCTTCCACTGGCCCCTTCCTAATCGTCAAAGCTTGTTATAAGCTACCAGATGCTGAACTCTGTAGAATAGTGTTTAATCTTTGGTACAAGGAAGCCAATATCAAGTCTCTCTTTAACCTCAACACAGTATCACAGAAGTTTGCTGGTCCGCACACGCAGTGCCTTCTCCCTAACCACCCCTCACCATAATGGTGAAAGCAAGTGAACTATTTTCTACATACACATATATGTCATTGTGGAATGCTGTGCTTATTACCAATTACATGACTATCAGCTTACTATGATGACTGAGGTGGGGCATAACAAAAATGGATTGGCAAAACAAAGAATATCAGGTGTGCAGAGTACCAGGCCAGGATGAGCTTGCTCTCACTAAGTTTATCCTCATGGGACATTTTAACCTTTCTGAGTACCTACTCAGTTCTCATGGGGCACTGCTGGAGAACATCTGTTTGCACAGAGACATTTTGCAATTTCTGAATTTTGTTACTCTACCTATGCCTATACAACTCATTTAAAGATACAAGGTTTAATCCCAGTCCTTTTAATAGCCGCTATGACAAACTGTTTCAAATAATTAAGTAATACAAGTTAACAGGCAATGTTTGCTTGTTCAGATATGCTATAAATAGATAGATAGTCTTCAAAGGCATCAGAAATCTACAGAGTATGGCATTTAAAATTATTTCATTATTAAGAGATCTTTGGACTATGAGACAGAGTTATTTTTGACAATACTCCCTTTCCATGTCAAAGAAGATGATGAGCATCAATAACCTCCATATGGAGTTGCTTCAATTGTGGCAAACTAGCCACTAGGGAAAAAAGCCCCAATTTTATCTGTAGCAGAATATTGTACAAATAGGACAAATGGATGCAAAATAGTCAACTGCTAAGCTCTGCCAAGCAGGATAAGCTAGTCCTTCATAATTCCTGCTTCACTTAAAGGTTGTCAGATGTTCTGGACCAGAAGACTGAAGATAGATACTCCAATCTTATAAGGAATATTGGGGACTGTCCAGGCAGAAAGCTATCTTTGTCATTTCTATGACTTATGGAAGATCCATCCCTGTGCTTCCTGCATTCTCAAATCTCTGATGAAGTTGAAAACTCATAATTAAATAATACTTATTTCTTCTCAAATCTCTGATGAGGTTGAAGTCTCACAATTGAACTTAAGTTGTTTGAGATTTAAGAAGATGTTCTAGGTCTAAAAAGATAATAAATGATTTAAATATAAAATTCTAACTCACCAAGATAGGATAGATGATAAAAAAAAACTTTAAATTGCCAAATGTAATGAACTGGACATTATAAGTGTATCTCATATTTTATAATTTTCATAATTGTTATAATTGTATTCAATTTATATCTGAGAGGAAGGGAGCCTTTTGGAGGGCTAAAAAGGGGAACTGTTGAGGTTTGGTCTATTGCTATGTGCTGTAATGCTAAGTGCAGGGCCCCCAAGACCTGGTTACCCCATAGATGAGAGTCTGCATGTAGACCCAGGTGACACTATGTGACCTTGCCTGGAAGTTATTTCTGATTGGTAAATAAGGATGTCTACAGCCTATAGTTGGGCAGAATTAAGATAGGCAGTGCTCGGTACTAAGGAGCATGCCACCATGGGTCAGATGAGTCATGAAACAATGGCCATGTGGGTTGGCTATTTGGAGTTAAGAGCAGCTCAGATGGAACACAGTAAATTATATAATGGGAGTATTGGTTGGGAAATAGACACAATAGTATAGAAGGTAGACATCTGCCCAGTACTAGAGCTGTTTATGGCATATTTTAAAGATAAAGGAGGTGTGTGTCTTTTATCCAGGAACTAAATGGTCAAAGGTGGAGTAGAAACCCCAGATTGGGATTAAATATTTCTACAATTATGAATAATCTTTATATGTGGATAAAGTAGGAATTAGTAATCATAGCTACTCTCAAGCAAAGAGTAGCCTGTTCCCTGTGAAGAAGCTTCAGGGCTTTGAGGCTCTGTCTCTTCAACAGGATCATCATGTTAGTGAAGCTTTCACTCTCTGTAAAGGCTGAATCTTGCCATCTTTAGCATCTGTATAGCCCAAGAGTAAGTAGGAAATCTTTTCCACTCACAAAAAAGAGCGGTAACTCAAGTTTTTCCTTATTTTAACTTTTTGTTTTCCTTTAAAAAAATATAGCATTTCATTGGCAACTTATATAGCCCAAACTTAGTTATAGTTTAAAATTACTAGCTTAATTATTATAGTCCATATGACATATTTTAAACCTTTTACTGCATGTTAGATTGTGTTATGTCCACACTCAAGGGTTATTTGTTTCTCAAGGATTTCTATCATAAGGAAGAAATAAAAGGGCAAACACATGTAAACATATCTGTGTTCTTAGTTTGATATTATGATGGCACCAGGACCTTGTGGGTGCTAAATGTACATTTTACTACAAAGTTACACATACCTCAGATCCCTCAGAATTTTGATTTTTTTTAAAGGTAGACTATTTTTCTTCCAAACTATATAGACTAATTAACAGTCAGTATAGAAAAAAATTATAAGCTTTCAGGATGGTAAAAACACAAGCAGAAACTACCACTAATTCTGAATCAATCCAAAATGACAGTATACTTTCTTTAATTGGGAGTACTTTTCAGCGTTGCCAAAAATTACCACAGAAATCTTTCACATTTGAAATTTTCACATAGTAACACATTTGGTCTAAAATAAATGAGATTAATACGCTTCAGTCCATTTTTATAATTCTCTTTCAGAAAAAAAAAAAGAAAGAGAAGATAAAATTGGCATCAAAATATCTACATAAGACCCATTCTCACAGATAGATTACACTAAATCAGAAAAATCATTCCCAAAGGTTTATTCTCAACCTCATAGCAAAAAAAATTATGATTCCTCTTACTCCCTCAGACCCCAAATCTCTCACTGTATTAAAAAGAAAATATAACCCTTCCTTAGAAACAAAGCTCTCTTTAGTGTTCTCAAAACTAGAGGTTCTGCCTTTGCTTGTCTCTCTGAAACTCTGCCCTGGCCATCAGCTGTCCCTGAAAATGCTCCACACATCCCACCTGAAACTTGTTGTCATCTCTCAAAATGAACTGTCTATTCAGCTGTGCGATCTGTCGGACAGCCTTCTATCATAAATACATAAGCAGAGTGAGGTACCTGACGAACCACATCTCATAATTTTTCTTTCCTCAGTCCCTATAAGTGCCTATCACATAGTAGTCCTTGTTTGATGCCTGCATACACATGTGACCCAACACATCTACATAAGGTTTTTCTACCAAATTTCAAGGCAAAATATCAAAGAACATTCCTATAGCCATTCATAGAGGATAATAGACACTCTGTCTGTCGGCCCATCAGGTGTTATGACCTTTGCCTATGAGGTAGGGTGAGTAGGGTCACCTAAGGATAGGAGCCACACCATGGAGGAAAACTGAAATCCCATCCCAGAAACAAGGATGGCTTAGGGGATGTACTGGCTGGTTTTGTGTCAACTTGACAGAAGCCGGAGTTATTAAAGAGAAAGGAGCTTCAGGTGAGAAAATGCCTACATGAGATCCAGCTATAAGGTATTTTCTCAATCAGTGACCACTGTCCATTGTGGGTGGTGCCATCCCTCGTCTTGTAGTCTTGGGTTCTATAAAAGAGCAAGCTCAGCAAGCCAGGGGAAGCAAGCCAGTAAGAAACATCCTTCCATGACCTCTGCATCAGCTCCTGCTTCCTGACCTGCTTGAGTTCCAGTCCTGACTTCCTTTGGTGATGAACAGAAATGTGGAAAGTGTAAGCTGAATAAACCCTTTCCTCCCCAACTTGCTTCTTGGTCGTGATGTTTGTGCAGGAATAGAAACTCTGACTAACATGGGGGTTGGAGGAGGGAAGCTGATCCCATACTGTAGATAGGCTAAGGTAACCCAGGCAGTGTTGACTGTATCAGATTTAAAGAGTAACTTAGTCCATGTACTTGATTACAAGGAGGGTCTCAGGCAATTGGAAGACAATCAGGACACTGCAGCAGGGACCTAAATATGAGTAAGGAGAAGAAAAGCAGAGCAAGCAGAAGACTACCATAGTGGTGGTTCAGATAGAAAAGTGGGAGATCAGATTTCTCTATCGGGACCAGAAAGAAGATGAGGCCAAAGGTGAAAGCAAGATAAGTAATTTCATTGGGAGCATGTTGTAGTCGAGGTAGTTCTGGAACATCCAGGTAGACTTCTCTAAAAGGAATTAGCAATACAATTCTGGAGCTCACCAGGAGATTAGTTGGAGACAAAGGCTTTCTAGAACCACCTAGAAATACAATGGTTGGTACAAAAACAATGTTTTAAATCATACTCTAGGCTCAGAGGACCAGAGATGAAACTCCAAGTCCTTGGAACTCACAAGGAAAGGGCATGTGTGGATCTGTGGTGGCTGAGCAGCCACATGTCTCAGCCCAGTTTTAAAGGCCCATTGGAAAACAAACCAAATGACAGAGGGGCAGAGTACCATAGCTGGATTCATCTTTAAATTATAACTCAAGCATTCTAGACATCACAAATGTTCAAATAGCACCAATCCCAGCCCAGTGGCATAGAGGAGAGAGGTTTGAAAACACTGTCTGCCACTGGGCTACAAAGCATCCAGGGGAAAAGATTATAAGACAAAATCTGAGGAAATAAACATACAGAGAGAGCTCACTTTCTAAGGATTATTTTCTTTCAAAGCCTTTACTGATGGCTTTCTCGCCAAAGCAGAAATGGTAGTTACGGTTAGGGAAAGGAGCACAAGGGAGTCTTTCTGAAAAGTAAGGTTCCTGAAAGGACAAATCCCGGTAAGATGTGTAAAGGCAGGTCAGTGTGCAGGCCGTCTGTGAGAGGAAGGCGGGTCAGTGTGCAGGCTGTCTGTGAGAGGAAGGCGGGTCAGTGTGCAGGATGTCTGTGAGAGTACGGCGGATATAGGCTGGTGGAGATGGAATCAAACTCCTAGCCCCGCCACTTTCCTACAGTGGCTTGCCTACATTCTGAACTTAATCAGAGGCCCCCAAGTAAGGGAGACTAAGTCTGTGTAATGCTAGGCACACATCCAGCTGCTAAGGACCCAAGTTCTTCTTAATGGTCTTTCCAGTTTTAAGGGGCAGAAGACAGAATAGGTCAAAGATGAAAAGAAGAAAAGTATGTGTGTAAGAAAGTGTCCAAGAGTTAACTTTTTAAAAATACTATACTTTCTAAAAACGAAGTGAGATGGAAGGAAGGACAGCAAGAAAGCACCATCTGTACAGTCCCGCGTTGTTATTATTACAACCCAGCCTCAATGGAAACAGCATCCCAGCTGGATGCTGGCACCTGCTGGGGCCCCAGAAATTGCCAGAAGGCAAGGAGCCACTTGAGAGCAGCACCAGCAGGCAGCCAGTTTTGCAAAGTTTGCCAGTTTGCAAAGAAAGAAAGAGAGAGAGGGAGGGAGAGAGGGAGGGAGGGAGGAAGGGAGGAAGGAAGGAAGGGGAAGGGAAGAGAATGGAAGGGAAGGGAAGGAAGGGGAGGGGAGGGGAGGGAAGGGAGGGAGAGAAGGAAGGAAGGAAGGAAGGAAGAAAGGAAGGGGAAGGGAAGAGAACAGAAGGGAAGTGAAGGGAGGAGAGGAAAGGAAGGAAGGAAGGAAGGAAAACAGGAAGAAGAAATATGTTTTAAAGGTCTGCCAATGGACCTGTAACCCTACAGGTGGATAAAGGAAGCGCAAAGACGCAGAGCCACACACTGGTGGGCAGGTAGATCCAGACACAGGAACAAGAGTACAGCTCAAGAATACAAGACTACATTTCTCTCCTCCTGTTTTAATCCCTTTGTGAGCTTTGTGCTCTAAGTTTATAAACCTGTGGGGGCTGCTTGTGTGTTTTAACATAGCAGCTGTCACCAGGCAGCCCCGAAAGAAAGTATGGGTGGCTAAACAGAAGGGCTATTAGGAATGGGAAACCTCCAGCCTGTCCCTTCCCAGCAGGGAGGATGTGGCAAGGTTCATATACACATGCCATTCACAGGGAGTCCAGAAGAGCCATCAGTCCCAAGCAGTATTACACTCTTGGGACCATAGTGAGATGTGAGCTTTCACGAATATTATTTGGAGCTTATCTAAATGTTATGTGTGAAGGGTCTTTTATAACTGTTCTAATCATGGCTGTGAATGTGGTCGTCCCAGTACTCTTGAGACAGGATGACCATGAGTTTAAGGCCAGCCATGAGTTTTCCTCCAGAGAGAATTCCAAACAAGTCTGGATTATAGAATGAATCTAACAAACAACCTCTCCCTCCAAGTTTTTGAAAAAAAGAAATTAATTGTGAGTAGATTTTCTTCTGCTTTGTTCAAGTGAAAGTATTTGTGGGAAGCCCTCCAATTCTAGTGTGGAACAACCCATTTTCTCACCCACGTGGCCTTGCATCTGCAGCAAGCTTTAACAGGGATTCAGTCAGCTACAGGTTTGAAACACCATTTATTTTCCTCTATCAGAAATTCCAGCTGAGAAGAAAAGACTTTAGTGAGGGAGATGGAGGGGAGGGAGAGAGAATTTGCTAAACACAGGCCTAATGTTTTGAAAATGAATGTGCAAAAATAATCCAAAATAATTCAGACTCCATTGCCTATGCGTCAACAGCACAATAACAACCAAAGGGAAGTTGGATGGAATTCCCTCCAAATGCATTATGTTCCAGAGAAGACTTAGGTTTGATTTGCAGCTTGGCACTCTTCCGCCTCCGAGATGAGCATTTTGGATGCTGGTCAAGGCATGTCGCAGAAGTCACCTGTGCTGCTTCCCCTTCTGTTATCCTGCGTTCATGCTCCACTGCTCACTTCCCACTGTTTTCAAAACAACCTATGCTAATTCATATTTAGGGCAGTTAGCATTCATGGCTCTCTTTACCAACAGAACTCCCTGCGCCAGCAAGCAAAGTGCAAAGCTAGTCCCATGCTTTTACATGGGTTGGTGCATCACTAAATCAAGCCAGGCAGGCACGGGGCCACTCCACTCAGATTAGAAAGCCTCACAGGATTAATAAAGGAAAAACTAAGGCCATAGCAAGTTGGGGTGTCTCACAGACAGACCACCCAAGACTGACTTCACCAATCATCAGAAATCAATGGGTCCTGGACAGAAAAGACAATAGGAAGTAAGCAAGCTGTACTAAGGGCTCCATTTGTTAGAGGACTGGGCTTTGCAGTGAAAGACAAGTCTCAATTTGCTAGTCATAAAGACCTCAAGAAAGTGATTCTTGCTTCTGCTGCCAGAACCAAAATACAAATTGGGGGAGAGGAGGGGGGGCGAGTGTGTGTGTGGGCCAGTGAGATGGCTCAGTGGGTAAGGATCCTTGCTTATAAGGCTCACAGCCTGAGCGCCACCACCAGAACTGGAGCCGACTCCTATAAGTTGTGCTCTGACATCCACACACACGCTGTGGCAAGTGAGTGCATGTACATGCAAACAGACAGTAAGTAAGTACGTATGTAAATAAATGGATAGCTAAAGAAATATAGTGAAAAATAAGGTACCTATTATCAACTCTATGGGCATGCACACACAAACACAGAAATGACCGACAGGCAGTAAAAGCCCCATACATGTTAGCTATTTTTATATTATACGATAAAAGGAGGGAGAGTGTTGAAAATGAACTCCATCAAATCAGTGATTTTGGCTTCTTTTGGTGTCATGTTGCCGAATCCCAGCTATGATCACCTAGCATCTAGGAGGCACCCCGTAACGGTTTGATAACTTGTCAAAAATGTGCTTCTCAGAACAAGGATGTTCGTTATCACCACAGCTGTTATGTTCTAATACGTTCTGGAAAGGACACCACAGGCTTGGTAAGAGGCCATGCCATGCACTTGAAAATAACTACTCTTAAAAACCAACATCCTGTTGTGCTTTTCATGTGACCACAGTGAGTGATGACTATAATCATATCAAATCAGAAATCAACACATCTTCAGTGAATTCCGAGAGAGTAAAGCTTTAACTTGGAATATGCACACAACCGCTCAAAGGGCACCTGATACCTGGATTCCCTCAAAGTTGGACAAGCATCTGGCCAGGCCTATCTGTGTTCTTTCCCCTTTCAACATAAGTGCCATCACCTTTGATAAGCCAGAGAAAAACTGGAAACCACAGTTTGGCAGCATGGTAGCCTAAGGCTCATCACACTGTGAGTTGTTTCAAATTTGTGAGGAAACACGTGTTACCTTTGCAGAGTGTTCCATGGTGACCACCACTTTGGTTTTGGAACTGGACACTAAATCCATAGCGCCTCCCATTCCTTTCACCATTTTCCCCTGTAAAACAGAAACAGAAACTGAGTGGTCATGCACAGTTTACTTCTATCATAAGAGGAAGTGCACCGTTAACTTGCCAGCACAAGCAATGGCAGGAAAAATGTACTGACCATCACTACTCAGTACTCAAAGCTTTGTAACCTAAAATTGTGTTATTCTGTTAGCCTACGATTAAAGAATGTTCAGGATAATTTTTCCTATAGATTTATAATTGCTGCTATGATTATACTATTATTGTGTGTGCATATGTGTGAATGACACAAATGTATGCATGGCGTGTCGTGCGTGAGGAACTTACAGGATAACCCTGTAGAGCTGATTTTTCTCCTCCCAGCTTTCTATAGGTTCTCAGGATAGAATGCAGCTCATCAGGCTTGCACAGTATGCCCTTAACCTGCTAAGCCATCTGGCCAGCCCCCAGGGTAAATATTATTATCTCATTTTTACTAAGCATTACTAATGCATATTTTGTTGACAACGTATTAGTAATAAGACAAGTGAATGAGAAACTAATATAAGAACCTTTGTAGAATTCTTGCATAAAAAACAAAATGATCAGATTGAAACCTTAACAGTCATGACCTTCGTTTCTTTTTTTCAAACACGTAGTTGTTTTTATCGATTTGTCCATTCCAGACACTTTCTAAGGCACCTTTGGGTTTCCTATAGATTCATATTAGTAGGTTGAGGCACTAAAGGAATCCTCTAGCGGTGACTAATAAGGAAGGTGGTTCTGTCTATCTTTCTGGCTCTGAGCTTTCATCTTACATTTGGAAAAGAGGAAGAACAAAATGGAAAACCCTCCCAGCCAGGCAAAAACAGAAGCAAGGAGCTGCATTCAGAAGTGTCCCTGCCGTCACTGATCTGTTCCTACCCACCCCTCCACCTTCCTTCATTATTCATTTATCAACCGCCTTCGATGTGCCACGCGCATGCAAAGATTCCAACCGCCTGCTCTGTCTCCTGGATACAGAGTTTTGGAAAACACAGGTGCTTCCAAAGATGATGAAATACATCCTCCCACAGCACAGTGAAAAGATATGACTTCTAACATAGAAACTTCCTTAACGTTTTATTTTATTTATTGTTTTTAAATTCGGTCTTCTGGCTCATTGGTCATTAAATATTCTCCAATCATCTCAGAGTTCTGAGGGTATTAAGAGGGTATGTTGGGTCTAACACAGGACCTCAAATCCTGACCTCAGAGACATCTCAGAGGTAAACACAGCACGATGCAGGCAGGAATTAGATGAGCAGTGTGTAGGGAGGAGGAAGCAGCTAGACACCTGTGGCTTACAGCCTGCCACCAAGGACACGGGCGGCAGCTGGCAAAGGTAGAGTGGAGAGGTGTGTGGAGGATACAAGATCACTTGGATTCGGACAGGGTTTGAAAGTATGCAGAATATCCATTTAAATGTGCAATTTTAACTTCTCCATCTACGCCATGACCCTTAGTCAGCTGCAACTCTTAAGAGGTTGGTCATCAGGTCCTCAGATTTTCGTAGAAAACACCAGGAGCTTTCTGGCTCAATCAGCATGGGAAAGTTGTGGGCAGAAAGAAGAAACCAGAAATCAAGTTAATGTGCTATCAATCCCTTGAATTAGAAAAAAAAAAATCTTGTTTGGAATACACCACAGGCAAACCTTGAGACATAATGATTACATAGGTTTGAAACTTATGACAGCCTCTAACAGAAAGCTTGCTCAACTTAACTAAATGTGATGCACATATCTGAAATCACTTCAATTAGTTAAATCCTTACGGAGAACCTCCTGGGTACAGACCACTGAGCTGGAAGAATCAGAAAAGCTACCTGTTTGCTTCTGTTTAAAAGGTCCCTTTCTTTACACACTCACTGTATATGAAGCCTTCATAGCTCAGTTAAGTGATTTGATGTTCTCTAGCCCTCAAAGCACAGGCTAGAAATTTCATAGCACCATCTTAACCTCTAAATGCCTACTTTCAAAAGCGAAAAATGCCCAGGAAGGAACAACTGTTAAACCCTGTGTGACATTGCCAAATATCAACCCTCTCTGAAACTAAGTTAAGTATTTATAAACCTAAACTAAGACTATAAATCTCTGCCATAAAGCCACGGTAAACACTGCAGAGGACAACATATGGAAGTGTATGGTAAATCAAATTTACAAAGGTATTTATATAAATCTTCAGTCAACTCAAACTGTTGAGTATCTAGCCAAGCTAGAAACAACACTAGAAAGTAGAAATCTTCAAAAAAAGATCCTTTCCTTTGAAATGTTCATTGTCTAATTAAAGGATATATACATATACATACACATACATATACATATATATCCTAAACCAATGTGTTTCTAGTAGTAATGGTAAAATCTGCAGGTATTCAGTTCTCTTACTCTTTTAGTATGCTCAGCACATTGGAAAAAATAAACAGGATGTTTCCAACCATCTGAACTCCCAAAAGATTCCTGAAACAGAATCAATTACTGAGGGAAGACAAGTGGCTCTATCTAGACTGGCAAGAACAAGAAGGAAAACAAGCAGCTATTGAAAGCAAACTCACCATTAACCCTCAACTTAGTATATCAGCATTTGTGTGAGACCCAACCACTTGATTTCTGAGTTCTACTGCAGTTAAGAGAAGCAATAGGCCTGGATTCCAGACAATGGAAGGAATCCAGAGAGGTAATATTTGTGACTTCTAGGTAATATTTATTCAAAGTCTTGAATGAATCCTTCATATTCTATTTCTTTTTCTTTTCTTTCTTTTTTTTTTAAAAATTAGGACATTTATTTTCAGCCCTGAGAAAGAAAACAAGTTATTTTCTTTCCTTTTTATTCATTTGTATTATATATTTTCTTCATTTACATTTCAAACATTACCCCTTTTCCTCATTTTCCCTCCGAAAACGCCCCTATCCCATCCTCCCACCTCCCCCTGCTCACCAACTCACCCACTCTTGCTCCCTCTCCTGGCATTCCCCTACACTGGGGCATTGAGCCTTCATAAGACTAAAGCCTCTCGTCTCATTGACGTCCCACAAGGCCATCCTCTACTACATATGTGGCTTAAGAGTTGAGTCCCTCCATGTGTACTCCTTGGTTGGTGGATTAGTCCCTTGGTTGATGTTGTTCTTCTTCCTATGGGTCTACAAACCCCTTCACCTCCTTCAGTCCCTTCTCTAACTTCTCTTTTGGGGACCCTATGCTCAGTCCAATGGTTGGCTGTGAGCATCTGCCTCTGTATTTGTCAGGCTCTGGCAGAATCTCTCAGGACACAAGTACTGTCAGGAAGTACTTGTTGGCATCCACAACAGTTTATGGGATGTATCCCCAGATGGGACACTCACTGGATGACTTTTCTTTCCTTTAGTCTCTGCTCCAAACTTTGTCTCTGTATCTCCTCCCAAGGGTATTTTGATATCCCTTCTAAGAAGGACCAAAGTATCTACACTGTGGTCTTCCTTCTTCTTGAGCTTCATATGGTTTGTGAATTGTATCTTGGGTATTCTGAACTTCTGGGCTAATATCCACTTATCAGTGAGTGCATATCATGTGTGTTCTTTTGTGATTGGGTTACCTCACTCAGCCTAAGAACTTCATGAATTCATCGGGTTTTTTTTTTGTTTTTGTTTTTGTTTTTTTTTTTGGTTTTTCGAGACAGGGTTTCTCTGTATAGCCCTGGCTGTCCTAGAACTCACTCTGTAGACCAGGCTGGTCTCGAACTCAGAAATCCACCTGCCTCTGCCTCCCAAGTGCTGGGATTAAAGGCGTGCGCCACCATGCCCGGCGAATTCATCGTTTTTAATAGCTGAGTAGTACTCTATTCCATCCTCTACTGTATGGGTACGAAAAGGCAAAGTGAAGGAAGAAGGACGAGCTCCTGGGTCCTTATAGGACCGTGCATAACAAAGCTCACTTACTCAGAACCACACCCCACTGTTCAACATCAACAGAAAGCAAATGCTTAGGGTTCCAAACCGCTTAAGCTGGAAGACTTATTTGATACAGCAGCTAGAGTAACCAATCCATGGATGTGGTACTGACCAAGCATATTAATGGACAGCAGAGAACTCAGTGTAGAATGAGAGCTAATTACATAACGGAGCAAATGGAAGGGAGCTAGCAAGGCTCTTCAGAGGCGAGAGGAAGGTGACTCCTCCAGAGACACTCTGCTGGGAACCATAATTCACTGCTGTATCCAAACGTCCAGCACATCATCTGACATTTTTAAAGCTACGCTATTGCTTCTCGTCAATGAGAGAGGGAGCAAATAGAACGGATCTGTTAAAGGAACAGCTGGAAGGGGATATAGATTCCACTTCCACATTCATCTTCCTCCACCAAACTCAATACCCTATTCAACCTAGACAACAAAAAGCTAAATAAATGAGAAGATTAATGAAGTAAAAATAGGCCTTTAAATAAGTCATGAGAGAAAGATGACACTTGTAGAAAAATAGCCGTGTAATGAGTGAGCACTGGGCAGGGTGACACCAAGGGTAGCCTCTTTATAACTCTCATCAGCACACACATACTTCTTGAATGGCATAACTTTAGATCTGGACTGTATGCCCTCTAGTATAATGGGGCAATGATTGCTAGATGCTCAGCTCATAACTATCTCATCATTTTTCATGTAAGGGCTGACCCTGACAACAAGCACAGAAAGAATGCATTGAAATGAGCTAGAAATGTGGTATTCTCCAATACAACAGAATCACACAACACTTCTACAGTGATAATGCTCCAACTATGATCCCTAGTCCATAACTATCCACTTGGAGTCTCTTGTGCAAATACCAAGAAGAAAACCAGAAATACAAGGCCATTAGTGTTTTCAATAAAATTCTAGAGTATAGAATTTAATTAAAAATCAGTATTTCAATGTATTTCATCTGCTTTGTTTCTATTTCCTAATGCCAGAATTTTTTAAAAAGTAAAACTATTAAGGTGTTAACATTGAGCATGTCAATGTGGCAAACTACAAATGTTAAATTATATGCAAAAAAGAACTAGCAAGTCAAGCTCTAAACACGGTCGTGTAATTTTTGATGATTTTACAAGGAGCTTGAATATTTTGGGAGATACTGCAAAATATGCTTTAAATAAAATACAAAACATGTTGAAAAATTATTCATGACACCATCTTTTTCATTAGGCCATAAATAGCAACAGATCATTTCTGGATTGTTACTGTTCAGTATTCTGGTATGAAGTGAGAAACCGTTTAGTCGTATATAGAAACAGTTTTGTAGCAATTTTAAGTGGTGGCATGTGCCACAGTAGGAAACGTGAACCATGGCAAGTGTAAGGAAAGGATGGCTGACGGATGACTTATTAATAAAACTGGTGCTCGCTGCTCAGTATTAAATACCAGAACATGAAGTACCCACCTCAATCCAAATATAAGCCTTTTTATTTCTGTCTTCCCCATTATTAAACAATGCTCAAGGGAGAAGTTCTCCTTAGCATGCTCCCCGCTAAAGCAGGAGAGGGGCAATGTAAGATGGTTAAATAATAACACTTGTTGAAACACAAATAAAACAGGCCATAACCGATTTTCTTTAGGAACAGTGAAGGTTTTCAATTTGCCTTAGTTTACAATTGTTACAGCAGAATGCACTCCCTTTTTGCATTAACCTTAGCTTTCAACACTCCCCAAAAGAGGGCAACTTTCCTTTCATCGATTTAATTCCATTTCCCAGGTCAAGTGAATTGATCATGTAAATGAACTAGTTACAGGACTGGAAATATAATGACATCCTCTTTTGCTAGGCAGGTAAAATAGCTTAGGCATTGTAAATATCAGTTATCCATCACAGAGTGGCCTTTCCAAAAGCAAAATGCAATAAACTTGACATTTCATTTTAATAAGCACTTGCATTCCTGCTCTTGCGAAGACCTGTTTCATCAGTTACAGCCTGCCCTGGGCTCCTCTGGGTTTAGTCCTCAAGAATCTGAACCTCCTTCCTTGCTAGCCTGTGCCTTTGCAGTGAGCCTGGACTCAGAGAGCTTCCTAGCAGAGGTCTGATTCAAGAGGCACCTTTGGAGCTTACATCCTCAGGCCTTTTACAGTCTGTTCCACCAGCTGCTTGGAACTACGCATTCGAAAGTTTCCATAGCAGAAGCCTTGCCTGGATCCTCCGGCCCCTTTGGGGACTCAAAGGCCCCTTTCTACCATCCTTGCACCCTTAATTTGATCACCAAAGCATCTTAGTACAGTGGTCAAATTAAGGGTTCTCTCTTAGGCCCCAGTAAGGGATTAATACGTTTTTAATATAATGACTCTTACATCCTCCTCAGGGCTCAGTTCTAAGTACATGTTATTTCATAAATATTCAAAATATATTGAATTTGTTGTTTTCTTTTTTCAAAGGAGGAAAATATCATTTAAAAGTTGACCAAGGAAAAAGAGCTTAAGAAACATGATAATTCAGGCTCTGGCCACAAATTAAGGCTCTGCCTCAGACTCATCAGGCACTTTCTCCCATCTCTAGGCATATAGAATTCCTGGCTTTGAACCCCTCAGAGTTCCTGAATGCCCTCCTTTGTTCCTGGGATAGAAAGAAAGAGATCTAAAGCCTTAAAACCATCACGATTTTCTTGCAAATAGTCAAAGAGTAAATTTTATTTTCCCTCGAACTACAAAGAATAAACTTCGTTATAATAGATAGAATTATAGAATGAGAAGCACATACCAACTTTTAAAATATTCCTGATAGTTACACATAATAATTTACAACCACATGCATTTTCTAACTTCACGCCAAATTTCTGAAAATGAAAATTTAGTCTCTACAGAAAATGTTTCTAACACTTTATCACAGAAACTAGAGAGGAAAACCACATGTTTCTTCAAGATACTGTTTATCTCAAAGTGAGCCCAAAGAGAACAAAATTCCTACTGTAAACAAAAAGATGCTTTTAAAAACCATGATCAGTTCCTTCATTCATTTATGAGGTAATCCATAACAAACCATTATGTGGGCTAGAACATGTCCGAAATGTAATAGGCATGATTCTTAAAGAAATCAATTAACTTCAAACATGAAAAGTGAGCTTTGTTCCTGGGATTAACCACAATGAATCTCTCATTTCATAAAAGTGTAAATACCAGTCAGAAGTGCTTCTACAGTGTTCTTATGAAACATCACTCCTGATGAACAAAAACCCCAATACATTTAACATTGACCATCACTGATTATATCAAGGCCAGCAAGCCGACCAGGGGATGGGGAGTTAATATGCACTTGTTCTAAACAATGCTTTTCCTAAGGAACAATGGATGTGTGACCTACTTCCTTTGGTTGCTGGCATTACAAAGGAGGCATATAACAGAGGTTAACTTCTTTGTCACAAAGTCACAGATAGGCTGTCTGATCTATTCTCTGGATTCACAAAATGGGCAGTCAGAGAAAAAAAAACTTTATTTCAAGCTCTGCCCAAAGCTGTAGAGTTTCGGTTTTCATAGAGTCTAATCATAACACAGCAAAGATGAAAATAAACATCACTTGAACTGCCTTATGGATACCTTGTCTGCCTGACCACCTTCAAAGACTTCAGTGGGAGGAACTTGAACACAGGTTTCAGAATAGAGAGATATGCTGTTTCTGCTTAGAATGATGAAGTGCTGTAATAATACAAGTAAGTTCTGGAGCCATTCATTAAACAGAAACAAAAATAGGTGCCAGCACCATATTTAAAATTCTAAGGATTAGTGTTTTTCCCCCACACTGGATCACCAAGGGAGCCTGAATGTGCTAGAATAATATAAAATTGCTCACATATAACCAACTATGACCTACAACCATATAAATCTTTGTACTGGATTCAAGTATACAGACTAATGGTTTGAGAGTGTAGGGAGTAAAAGACCTCAGTCTCTAGCACAGAGCTATTTCAAAGTCTTACATTACTTTAGAAACTCCCTGGATTATCCCTACAAGACAACAGCGAAAAGACAAATAATCATCTTATGTTGCACGTATGCGGATGCAGCTATCTCGTCAGCACCCCATTGGCACGGGGTTTTAAATCAGGACCATGTCTTTTGGAATCTGAAATAGCCAATCTCAGAAATGTTCTTTTCTGATTCCCCCAAAGAGGGTGTGAGAACCTGAACCATGGCAGAGGCACACGTTCCTCACCATCACCTCCCACCACCTGCAAAGCTCTGAAGAGCACATTACAGAATTATTGTAATTACACTGCCATTTCTGACAGTTGGATGGGACATTTACAGTGAGAGGCATGGTGACTGAAAGAACATTACTAAAGAATACATGAAAGCTAGCAACGATGGCATTTTTTTTTATCCACTGCAGAAAGGATAAAAAAAATGGGATAGATGATGATTTAAGAGTTTTTTTTTTTAAGCCCACTAAGAGCAATTATGGAAAAGCATGTTGTAGACACTAAATGTGTCAAATGTTCCTTTGCTCTATTAAGCAAGGAAAGGCTTGGATGAGAGCGGACTAGATCATTTTGAGTCTACATTAATTATGAGTCCTCCTGTTATACCTCAGCTGTTGTCCCGTCTGAGGATGGTGAAGAACCAGCTGGGAGGGGTTAGTTATGAACATTCATGGCAAACTGGCCTCAGGTTACCTTTAGAAAGTCTTGTTTTGATTGCTTACAAACTAAAGCCAGGATATGAGTAAGGTATATAAGTTTTTTAAGATAGGATAGATGACAGGGGTTCTATGTAATTAACAAAGATGATAGACTGAGTGTTAGATCTCTTGAAATTTATAAGTTACAAAATAGCAATAATTGTGTCTGAGATAAAATAGTCTTTTAATTGGGCAGAAAGGGGGGAGTGTTTCGGATAGGCATGGGGTTAATTGTATTTGATGTTAATTCTGTTCTCCTGTGAGGGGCTGTGAACTAGGAATGAGTCAGCACTCAGGTGATTTCATGTAAACTTTCTTTCCACCTTAATTTGTAAATAAAGGCAAGAGCCAGTGATTGGGTGGAGAAAGAGGGGAAGGTGGAGCTGAAGGTTTGAGGGGGAAAGGAGAGAGACAGAGAGAAAGGATGATATGGGGAGGAGGAAGAAGGAAAGTGGAGCAGAAGCATGTGGCCTGGAGAAACCGCAAGTTATAAGGGGTCTCATAGATGGGGAAGATGGTAGTGTAGTGGTAGATCTGCCCAATCTAGGCTCACAGCTTGTATTCATATTAAAAAAAAAAAAAAAAAAGGAAAGAAAGAAGAGAAAGTCTTGTTTTGTTGTTGTTTTAGTTCATGTTTGTTTTGTTTATTTTTTTATTTCAGGTGCAAGGGTTACTTTGTGAAGAGTACTTATTACATGAGAGGTAGGTGTAACTCAGATGACTGAGAACGCCCAATTTCTGGGACTCAGGGAACCATAGGCCTGAGTCCCACTGCATACAGACTCACAGTGTGTGACACCTGAGCTCTCAGAGCTCCAGAAAAGAAGAGTCATGTTTACAGTCATGGTCATAAAAATGACTCGTCTTATTTTTTGAAGTATTAAGAATACAAAAGTCCTGAGTTGATGTGGGAAGGGCCAGGGGTCCTGACGTCATCAGCAATGGCCACTCTTGAAAATCAAACATCCATTTTCTCATTTGTAGACTTTGGAACCAAGTATGTTGCTATAAACTAAAAATGGCTCTTCTTCAAAGCAAGCAGAAGGAAGTAGAAATAAAGATCGTTTCAAATACCAAGACTGGTTCAAAGGATTGCTTTGGGAAATTAGAGGCACAGGCATTCAATGACTAGGTTGAAAATGAGACGTTGTTCTTCTTCTTCAAAACCCTTCGCATAAGGCCACAGGGATTCATACAGGTCTATGAACTGAAAGGTCTAGAAGCAGTGAAAACCGGGACCTCGCAGCAGAGCTAGCACCCACATCTTAGTTCCTAAATGCCACTCTTTCAATATGAGCGACCAGACCACTTGAAGAAATAACAACTGTTCAATGGGATGAGCATCTTCTGCAGCACTCAGTGGAAAATTAAAAAAAAAAAAAAAATGCAAGGGTACCAAAAGGATCCAAGTGCTAGCCAAACTGAAAGAGCTCCCAGCGTGGATACTTAGAGCACATAAAGCAAGAACATATGTACCACGGTATTTTATCCCAAGCCATACTGTGCTCACCAATTCAATACACTTCTGACTTTAAACATCTTGTGTTAATGTAAACCCACAGGGAAGGGTCTTAGCTCCTTAAGAATGACCTCATTCCTCAAAAGACAATTATTGCAAATAATAGCTCCCAACAGTTCCAATGCCCCACCTGTGACATCAGCAGCTCCCACAACCCCCTCTCGGATTTAGTAACTGGCTGGAGCAGGTCACCACATCCTGACTTACTGCTTGCTGTTTGTTATCAAGGATACACCCAAAGACCAGCCATATAAAAGGGATGCCCAGAGCAAGGCATAGCACATGGAGTGCAGAGCCCCTGTGCCAGGTATACCTTCTTCATGGATGTATTCTATATCCCTGTCTACCTCACCATCTAGGGCTTTTGTGAAAGTCTCACTATGTAGGTGTAATTGATTAAATCATTGGTATTGATACCCTGCCCTAGTGTTCTCTCCAGAGGGACAGTTCTATTTAAGTGATATCTCAATCTAATCATGATTCCTTCTCTGGAAAGCCTGAGTCATCTAACCAGCCTAACCTTGGGTATAGTAGAAGAGACTTGCCATCTGTAGTCCTATCAGAAAACTCCAAATGATTTAGAGAGTCTGTATACATTTTTCTTATAATTATACCTTCCCCTCAAAAGGTAGCACTTACTGTCTCTTTTGACTCTGGAAAGGGGTTAGATGCACTGAACTGCTTTTAGAGAATAAGGCAGAAAAAGAGGGCAATAGCATTTAATAGCAAACAACCCTGGAAAACCCAGAAACAATCAATAGAGTGTCATGTGATGTCATTTACATCTACCTATTCAGTATTGTGTCTTTTATCAGCTGAACTTACTTTAAATTGGGCAGGCAGCACATGCCTCTAATCCCAGCATTGTGGAGAAAGGCAGAGGATGGCTGCAAGTTTCAGATCAGCCTCATCCACAAAATGAGTTCCAGATAAGATAGGGTTATATAGTAAGACCCTGCCACTGAACAAAACTAAACCCAACCAAGTTGGACATATCACTGGAGTAACATGATACCTAAAAACATGCCCATATTTCATGTGTAAATCCGTGTAAGCAAGTCTGACTTCTCAGACAGTCTGTCTTATCCTTTTTTTTTTCTGTTAGGACAAAAATTTTCAAAATCCTTCTTGCTTTGTAAGTATAGTGTAATATTGCTATATACAGTCATGGTCCCATGAATAGCTTAAGATTTTTCTCACTCCAGTCTAACTGTAGTTTAGCTCTCATTAATCAACCTTTCTTCTATCCACTACTTACTTTGATGACTATGATTCTACTGTAATATGAGATGAACAATAATAAAAATATCAGACCAACTCTTACTGGGGTCATTCTACAGTGCAGTGGGTCAGTATTTCTGAAGACAGGAAAGGTCATGAAATGAGGAATGATAGAAACTGTCATGGACTAAAGAACACAACAGGATAACCAATGAACATTCCAAGGCATGAGTCTATTAAAATTAAATAAGAAGAAAATGAGAAAATGCAATATAACACCATGAATGGGATCTTGAACAGAAAGGAGACATCAATGGGGGCGCGGAAGACATGGCATCTACACATAGACCATGTCAGAAATGTGTCAATGTATGCTCTTCAGTGCTGACAAATATAGAACAAGCCATGGTAGTGCCTGATTGAAATAATGGGAGCAAACTCTCTGATGCTTTCTTGTAAATCTAGAACTATCTTAATTTTTAAATTTTTTGGGGGTGGTTATATTTTTCAAGTATATATTTTTCTTGAACATTATATCCCTTTTTATATAAATTTTTTGTACCTAATGTGAATGGGTATCTGCTGTGAGCCAAGTACTTAGGTTACTATGATAAAGTTATGGTCACTATTCTTGGCATTATCAACACTCTACGAAGACAAACTGAATCCCGGGTCTTTGAGCCGAGAAATGCTTAAGAGTTCTAGCAAGTTATGCCTTATTATTCTGCTTTAAGTGAGCTCCAATTTTTTAACCCATTGAGCCATTTATTTATTTATTTATTTATTTATTTACATTATTTGTTTATTCCCTTTACAACCCATTATTAGCCCTTCCTCTCCTCCCAGTATCCCCTCACACAAGTCCTAGGCCCTTCCAAGGTCCTAGAGACTGAATCACCAATTAAAGAGTGAGCACAGGCTAGACCTAGGCCCCCTTGCACATATATAGCAGATGAGCAGCTTGGTCTTCATGTCGGTCCCCCAAAAAACTGGAGCAAGGGCTGTTGCTGAGTCTGTTACCTGTTTACTTGTCTGTGGATCCTAAGTGCACCCTAAATGGACTGCTTTTTCTGGCCTCAGTGGGAGAGAATGTGTACAGATTTGATGTGAGGGGAGGAGGGGCTTCATGTGAAAAGGGGAAGGGGGAAAGGGGGAAGGACTTGTGTAAAATTTTCTTAAAAACTAAAATTCCACACATCGTGTGTTCCTGTGGTTCTGTCTATTTTCCATCAAACAGAAAACAAAACAGAAATTCGGTGCTCACATTTTCCCCCTGGGAGGCTCTTCTGATGACTCTTCTGATGGCTTTAGAAAATCTAACTCTAAGAACAAGCACATTTGTGACAGTTAATCTATGCTTTCTGCTAAGATAAGATCTGTTCTCCGGCAATAGCTAGACTTTATTCCTTGGCAGAAGCTAGCATTTAACAACAGAGTGGCTCCCAGCATTCACTGGAGCAGTTCCTCAATAAACATAAACAGATGATTCTGAGAACCACATATATGAGAAACTTACTTTGATGACTATGATTCTACTGTAATATGAGATGAACAATAATCAAAATATCAGACCAACTCTTACTGGGGTCATTCTACAGTGCAGTGGGTCAGTATTTCTGAAGACAGCAAAGGTCATGAAATGAGGAATGAGTTTGAGGTTTTTTTTCTTTTCATTTTTGTAAAAATAAATTGCTATCCAAATTGTTGTCCTTTTAATTAGCTTGTCCCAACGCTGGGCATCTTAAATTCTGAAAAAGCTTTTGTAAACCAAACAGTAATCAAGACCTTCTAAAATAGACTACACTATTATCAGAATTTAAAAAATATATGAGTATAACTGCTGTACAGTGAATAATGGACTGTTTTTCTCTTTTGTCATCCTAATCTATTTTTACTGTTATGATTTATTTTGTTCATATTATACAACATTCAATAATCTTTATTCTACAAGGGTAATTCCCTATTAGAAGGAAATGTTGTAATTATAATCACAAAAGTAAAAAGAAAACAATAAGTAGTACTTGGAGTATTTATATTCCTTTATTAAAAAAGGAAACATATGTGAAAGTGAACTAAGTCACCTAAGGTTCTAAACCAAGTCAGAGGGAAAGATATGGGATGAGATCTCTCCCACTTCCAGAGAAGAAACTGAATCCCCACAGAAGACAAGACGAGGCGCTTCCTCCTTTAAAGAACTCATTAAGTTGGACTTATTGCATTATTTTTCTTTCTTAGTGTTTCTAATCTGTTGGATGGTGTTGATTAATTTAGTTAAGAGGCAGACAGTAAGGCTGGAAATGTCCTACATAGCTTCAGCTTGGACAGTTTCTAAAAATAAAGTTAGCCTCTTCGGGACTCAAATTATAAAACTTTCCAATGTCCTTATGAACAAACCATGCATCTTTCACCAACCTGAAAGCTGTGACTTTGAAAAATTAAATTTCCTCCAAAATAATACCCATGAGAGCAGCCATTCTGTTCAGGGTGGAAACCTGTCACCTGACAAAAATCTGTGGGCACCAGAGTACACTTCTCATATAGTTTGGGGGGGAAAGGAAGACAAAAAAAATTAAGTAACTACTGCTGCTCATTTATAGATTAAGTTTTCCGTTTCTAAGTATTTTAATATGTTGTACATTGCAATAAAATAAACAGACAATAGAAAGCTAAAACATGTCAAAGACTGATTGTATGGAGCCGAAGTTTATGCTTGATGCATGTACAACTGTAACAAAGTTAGGAATCAGGCATAACCACCAAAATCATATTTTAAAAATGGTGTACACATAGCTATATTTGGATAATCTAATATATACTTAATCCTATTCCTTAATAGTTCTCTGTAGCTGAAGGACTGTTAAAAATATTCCAAACACAGAGGCTGAAGACATGGCTCAGGGTTAGGAGTACTGATTGCTCTTCCAGAGGTCCTGAGTTCAGGAAAAAAAAAAAAAACTCTTAGAAATTAATTTTTAAAAAAAATTTAAAAGGAAAAACCTCAAGTATACTGCAAGTTAAAATTCTGAATTATTGCATTAAAGTAAAATCTTTAATCATTACTAATCACTCACAATATTTTAGGTATCATATTAAATAAAGACAAGGTAACTGCATGAGAAGAATCCTACTTAAAGCTAACTTTTTAGACTAATACAACAATATGGCAGCTAATAAGAATTTAGGGAAGGATAAGATCAATAGTAAGCAGTTTTCTTGTGTATTATCAAGCTAGTTGGAAACTTAAATGCAATATCTAGCTCAGAATATTGACATAGATCTATAAAATACTGTAATGAAATGTACGTGTAATGAAAATAAAATGAGATAGGAATAGGCTGAGCAGACCTGGGTGTTCTCGTGTAAGTGACAGGGTACCATGCTTCTAGCCAAGGAGACTATCACAAAACCGTTCTGAGTGAACACATGTAATGCTTAGTGCTCTGGGGCACATCAACAGGACTCTTCCTTTTCCCCCTCCTCATTTACTGTCTTCATCCTAGAAATAGCACTCTGTAAGGTGGAAGACCCTAGGGCTGATGCTCATAATTCCCTCCACGCTACTAATAAAATACATAATACACAGAGAGAAGTAAGTGCTCCAGGCTTGGAGAGCTGGCTCAGAAGTTAAGAGCACTGGTTTCTCTTCAGTGGACCCAGGCTTAATTTCCAGCATCCCCATGAGTACTAGCAACTCCATATAACTCCAGTTCCGGGAAATCTGATGCTCTCTTCTAGCCTCTGCCAGTATCACACACACACACACACACACACACACACACACACACACACACACACACACACACATGGTACACATACAACATCCAGGCCAACACTCACAAAGTAAAAATAAGTAATTTTTTAAATGCCCCAATGAAATCTCCTGAATAAATGTTATTCTCTTCATCACATTAAAAATAAATAATTCGGGTCTAGAAGGTTAAGTAACTTCAGAGATAGATACTTCTCATGAGCTTCAAAGAAGATGGAGGGCTCTGTGCATTGGGAGAACACATTGGATTCATCTTCCTGTAATGCTAAGAGCATCAGCATCAACATCAACATCAGGCTCCAAGGCTGGAAAATGACCTCACATAGTCAAGCAGCTAGGAACCAGTTTTGCAACATGGGTTCAGTCACTTCAATTTTCTACATGCAATACATCTTTCTGTCCCTCTGTAACTGAACATGAGAGGATCGATTCCTTAATTCCTTACTGGCAGGTGGGATAACAGGATTGTGAGCTATATAACAATCCTTATCTTTAAAAAGTCGGTAGGGAATATTTCAGAGACAATGTGGAAATTTCTTAACTAGACGTTTCCATGTTATAAATACTACTTTCTAAAAACTTAAAAGTGTTCATCAAGATGGTCTCTAGTAGGAAAGAATTAAGTAGGAAGTGACAATTTCACCAAGTGGGAATGTCAAATTCAGTGATTTAATAAAATTCAGCATCCAAGAGTCATTAGCCTTTAGCTGCAGGGTCGCATTGCCATCAGCCCTGTGGTTTTGCTCTCTGCTAAGTCATCCCGGTAGAACTATTAGTTGTCATATTACTAATAATGGGTGTCTGGGAGGTCTCATTTATCATTTCCAATGTTTTTCTCCTTTTAAGTGGGCTGTTTAATGAGAAGGGGCTGCTGCAGTCACGGGAATGCATCATTAGCCAAACATATTACTGCAAACATCACAGTCATTGCTTTGCTTCTCTACATAAAAACGAAGAGAGGAGAGGAAGAGGGTGAAAGTGAGAGGGATGGAGGAAGGGAGAGCGGAAAGGGGAACAGACTTGCCTCCACCCCAAGCAGCCTACCTTCTAACACCAGAAGAGACACAAAGTATGCAACCAAATTCTTAAAAGGGCTTTCTATTGAATTTAAGGAAGGAACTTTTTTTTTATTTTAGATATTTTCTTTATTTACATGCGAATTTCTCCATTCCCAGTTTCCCCTACAAAAAACAAAAAAACAAACAAAAACAAACCCCTGTTGCCTCCCCCCTCCCCATGCCTGCCACCCCGCCCTCTCCCACTTTCTGGCCCTGGCATTCCCCTACACTGGAGCACAGAACCTTCACAGGACCGAGGTCCTCTCCTCCAGTACCCAAGTGAAGAGTTGTGATAAATAACTTATAGGGCTGGCATGATGGTTCAGTGGATAAAGTGCCGATCACACAGTGAGAAGGGGCAGTGTTCAGACCCTCAGCATCTACCTAAGGCCACAGTGTGGGAGCCTGTCTATAATCCCTTCCACAGGGAGGCAGTGACAGGGGATACCCAAGGCATGCTGAGTAGCTAGAGCACTGGGAATGAGAAGCTTTGGCTGCAGTGAGAATCCCTGCCTCAGAAAGTAAAGTACAGACAAGGAAGAAAGCCTCGGGCCACTACACTCCCACGCTGTGTAAATTATGAGAGCATCAAGTTTCTAATTGGGCACAGAAAGTGCACACACACACGTATATGTATATGTATATGTATATGTATATATTTCAGTCTGTGCCTCTCAAACATACAATTGAGAAAACTATGAGAGGAAAGCAGGCATCACAATGCGCAGGTCTCCTCTGCCTCAGGAATGTTCATACCACACATCTCCATACGCCCCGTGAGGGCGCCTGTGTCTAGTGCTACACATTACACAGCTCTGCTCTCTGGACGGCTATTTTATGCTTTCCACAACCAGCTCTCCTAGACGATCATCCGCATCTGCATCCCTTCATAAGTCAATAATCTCCTCCAGCTGTTTTCCAAAAATAGGCATCAGGAAGGCACCAGAGCAGACCCAAATGTAGATTTTGTCAGCTGCATATCCTTCCACATTTTCTTAGCTCGTCTGGGGTTTCACCATCACCATGCTGGTCAGGGGCTGAGGAGGAGAGAACTGCCGTTGTCAAGTTTTCCCTTTTTGGATACCCAGAGCAGAGCTATTAAAACTCTGTGTATGTGAGAGCGACACTGCATAGCAAGAAGATATTAAAGGATAAGACAAATAGCATTCGCACCATTTTCTTGTCTTAAAGCCTCAGCGTTTATTATATTCCGACACAGTAATGACGGATGCCAGTGGCTCGGTGCTGGGAGCTCACAACTCGGACAGCCAATGGAAAAATTATTAAGCTTAGCGGAAAGATGAAAGCCAATGAAAAATGATGGAATAAAGCTCACCTTCCCAGTTTCTTGACTGTCTGATTTTGTAATAAAAATGTATCCATACTTTATAAGTCAACCTAGATCCTTGAGACAAATAGCACTAGATTGCTTCCTAAAGCTACACAGGAGGGCAGAATACATCTTATCTAAGAGCGACAAAAGCAAGAAATGTATCTGAAAGCATTTGAAGTTTGGCCCATCCCGTGAATATGAATCTAGGTGGGGCAGGTTCTACTTGTTCCTGGGGCAATGTCTTGCTTGGGTCAGTTCAGTTTTAGGCACATAATCTCTCTTTCATATTGTGTGGCACAGAAGTGTTAAAGAAGATGGACATGAGAGCCAGGTTCATGGGGGAATTAGTGCTTTGTAACCTTCCCGTCACTCACTGATAATGAAAATATATGTTCCAGATCCTATCATTTGTAAGGGGTGTAGCCAGAGCACATACTGATCTCAGAAGGAAACCTTGTGGTCTTTACCACCATGAGTCACACAGGACAACACTGTGCACCACATACAAAGAGGCCAAGAAGGAGTTGTCAGTTAAAAAAAGAAAATGTCAAAGGCAAATGATGCTAGCAACTTCCATGACCAAAAATGTCTGACCAGATCAAAGAACACTTTGCATACTTAGTTTCTCCGCTCACCGGATGTCATTCCACGATGATCCAGACAGAGTTCCCCAGCACCATTCCGACAGGCCCATTCCTTTGGAACGCATGAGTTCCAAAATTATATGAAGAACATGATAGAGCAACATATACTGGTGCTTTCATGATTTGTTGAAATCTTAGGAAGGCATTTTTTTAAAAAAGGATCTACAGTGGAACTTTTTTTTTTTAAATGGCAATGTCTAATTGGCAGTAAAGCTTCCAGTCTCACTGCATGTTAAAGCACAATGACAACAAAGAGCACATGTCTTGACTCTGTTTACTGATGCTCAGGTTCTCTAAAGGGAGGCTGCAGGAAGCTGAACGGGTTCCATACAGAAGCTTTGCACATACCAGACTTTCAAGTCACAGTGTGGATAAACAGAGAAACATGAAGCTCACCATGCATCCTCACTGGGACCACTGCTTCCATTCCTTCCCTGCCAGGATTCCAACTCTTCTACCCAGTCGTCTTCTTAGCTTATCAAAATAATAGTCAATTCACTGGTCACGTACTGAGCCAAGTTCTGTGACATTTACTCTGTATTTCCCTGTTCTTTTACATAGGTCTACAAAGCAGGTATCATTACATCATTCCTACTTTACAGAAAAACCAAAGCAGGCAGCTGATCACATTCTACTGCTCAAAAATGACAGCAGATTTCGACTAGGATTTGTCTCACCATAGGGTCCCTTTTCTCAACTACTAAGTTAGGAGAATCACACTCTAGTCTCAAACTCTCATTTTCATACCAAAACAAGATGCTTTCATGCAAAAAGTTTAAGGTATCAAGTAGTCTGATACCTACTTATTAGACTACTGATACTGATATTGTCAGTGAAAGAACGCAAGGCTTGCTTTTCTAAGTACCTTGTCCTACACCACCTTGGCTTTTTATGAAACTTGCAGATAGGAATACATTCTGATTTCCTATCCTAAAACACACTCTGTTACTTGTCACTGTGACACTCTGGGTGATAGCTGGGACCCCACCCCCCACCACATGATTCCTACAGAGTCTCCAAAAGCTTCTATCACTATACCACCCCTGACTTGGAATAACTCATCTTTTCACAACTCAGGTAGCGAGAGAATCAATAGTCTTCTAAGAATGGTTACTACAGATGGGCCCATGGTATTTTCCTATATGTTTTAATGATGAATGAATGGGTGACAATTATTTAATGTGCTTATTTCCTAACAGTCACAGGCTGGAATCACTCAGGTTGCTATACACCACGTCATTCCCAGGCTATGTCAGAGGTTACTCAAACTAAAAAGCTTGACTGGAAGCAAAATTGGTCTCAGTTTTTTAAGATTATTTTTAATTTTATATATGTGAATGTCCGTATGTATGTATGCCACATGTGCCTGTGGAGACTAGAAGAGGGTGACAGACCCCCTGGAGCTGGAGTTACAGTTGGTTCTGATCCCCCTTGAGTGCTGGGAACCGAACTCAGGTCCTCTGGAACAGCAGCAAGTGTTTTTAACCATAGAGCCATCTCTCCAAACCATGCCTCAATATTTTTTAAAACTTTGAGATGACTCCAATGTGTATTGTGAGAGCCAGAGCTTTAATTACTATTAGACTTCAATATTTCAAGTAGTAGTAGATCAACAAGGCCAATGTAACACAATTTATAACATAGCTATCAATTATGTAAATCCAGCATGTTCAAAAATTTCTTTGAAATAAAATTAAGAGATTTCAAAATAAACTACCGAAGAGCATCAATATTACTTAACGAAAGTCCATTTAGTGCTACAGATAAACACACAGAAAAACTTACACACACACACACCCGTGAGCCAGCAGCCGGTGTGCTCACCCCCAGGAACACATGCCCACTGCTGCCCCCCTCCATGTAATCTCACAGGAACAGCCTTTTCATGCCCAAAATCAAAGGAAAGAAATCCTGCAAGCCTTTTTTCCAGAGCTAATGCGGAGATTTCCTCCTTGATCTGCACCATTAAGTGGAAACCTGCTGCCTTCTGCAAGCGTACTTGAACCACCACAGGCTTTAAATTCCCTAGCAGAAGACAATGTGACTAAGGAGTCATACAACCGATCGAGAAAGGATGTTTAATCACGGTAAAGAGGAAAACCAGAATTAAACTACAATCAACGAAATTTGAAAGATACGATCCTTGTTCTTTCTAGCTATAAATCTTGCTTGCAATAAATGTTTGTCAGTCCTAATATTCATGAGTTTATAGCTGATCCGTGTTCTCAATCTTCCATTCCCCCCCCCCCCCGAAGGAAAATCCCCTGGGACGTTTCTGGCCATTAGTCCCAAGGACACAGTAAACACTAAGCACTTCTTGGGACTGCTAAATTAAATTTGGGCCAAGTATGGTGGCTCATATCTGTGGTCCAGCACTTAGGAAGCTGAAGCCAAGCTATGAATTCAGGGCCAGCCTGGACTACAGATTAAGACCTTGTCTCGTCAAAATTGATTCTACCAAGAAATGAATACATTTATTCATTATTTTTGATGATTATATTGTACACTCCCAGCAATTTGAGGGTTTTTCTGAATGTTGTGAAAATATTCTGACCCAACATCGTTCAGAAGGAAGAAGGTCTACTTACAGGGATCATCCAGTTGGCCAGGTCGCCATACTTGGAAACCTGCATGGCTCCTAACATCGTTAGATTGACATGTCCCCTGGGAAAGAAACAAGAGTTGGAGAGCAAACTTCCCAAGCTTTATATCTCCTTTGCATTTAAAGCATCAGCAATTAAAATAATCTTATGGCCTGAAGTGCATCTGTTTCCCCACTCCCTACAATTGATTTCTAAATAGATCAGCTCTAAGCTGGTACAAAGAAATAACCATTAAGAGTTCTTTTTAAAAAAAAAAATTATAGCCTATACCGTCTCCAGAAACAAACTAAACACAGGTGTGCACAGTGAAGTTTGTTTCCTTTAGTGAGGGAGTGTAACTTGTTTCAAAGACAAACAGCGGCTGCAACACGAGCCCACAGTTTGAAGAACTGTTGGGAATATCTTATAATGCTATTTCAATCAAGCTGGCACAAAGATGCAAACTCCATGCAGGGGGTCTTTTCAAAGTACTGAGGTGGATATTTCCATGCCCAAACCGCAGTGGGAATCATTTCACAGCTTTTTTGCAGCTGAACAAACCGTGGTCGTTTAATGGGACTGTGGGAAATGGGACTGCGCCTCAGAGGCTTGCTCACAGGCTCAGGGGATGAGTCAGCCCACTCCACCCCATGTGAATGCGAGGAGCTCCGTTATTACATACCCTCTAATCATGGCGAATGATTCATCGCTGGAGAAGAAAGAGGCTCCTGGGAGAACAGTAACTGTTTCCTTTCCTGAAGGCACACACAAGAGAAAGAAGGGGAACAGGGAAGGAACTATTAGATTTCTGAGATTATGACGATCGACAGAGAGGTCTGCACTGCGTCTGCTTTGAAAGACTCTACAACGCAACCGAAATGCATTTGCCTGTGAGGTAGCAACTGGCCACCCTGAGAAGAGGTGTATTTTGCCACTGACACTGTCTGGCTTTGTCCCTGAAAAGTGATAAGAACCAGCATTTATGGGATTACTGTTTGAAAATTCTCTACAGGCAAAGTACCCTCTGGGATCCACAGGATGCCCTTCAGTGTTGCAGTTTTAGACACTGATGACTTGCAGTTAATGGCTAAAGCATGCTGAGGATCTAACATGCAACACAGTGGCTACAAGCACCAGTACCACAGTGCACATTTGAAATTGCTTCTGAAAGGAGACCTCAGATGGCAGCTGTGGAGCTAGGAATGGTCATTAACTTGTTTATGTCAACCAGTCATTTCACTACATAGACACACATCAAATCAACACATCAAATGTTAAACATTGAATATATGCTTACTTTAACTTGCCAACCATGTTGGCTAGCTCTGTGTCAGCTTGGCATAAGCTAGAATCACTGGAAAGGAGGAAGCCTTAATTGAGACAATGCCTCCATAAGATATGGCTGTACACAGCCTGTAGGCATGTTCTTATTAGTAATAGATGGGGAGGGCCCAGCCCTTTGAGGGTGGTACCATCCCTGAGTTGGTGGTGCTGAGCAAGCCATGAGAAAGAAGTAAGCAGCACACCTCCTTGGCCTGAGCATCAGATCCTGCCTCCAGGTTCCTGGCCTGCTTGAGACCCTGTCCTGACTTCCTTTAATGATGAATAGTGATACAGAAGTATAAGTCAAATAAACCCTTTCCTCCCTAAGTTGCATTAGTCATGATATTTTATCACAGCAATAGTAACCCTAAGACGCCAACTATACCTTAATAATTCTGGGGAGAAAAATCTAAAATAAAAATATGTGAACAATATAGAAAGGATCTACCTAACTCCTTATTATCATTAAGCCTGACCCTTGCTCCTTACATTCCAGCACATACACACACCCATCTTTTTCTCAAGCTCCTATAAGCTGTGAGTTTCTTTCCAATCACCTACATTTATGAAGTCAGAGGATACCGCTGAACACATTTAATACTAATTTCCTAGACACTTTCTTGGAGAGACTTCTAAAAATTATACATTGTTATAAAAGTTCAGAGCTTGGGAGAAAAAAAAAAACTGCACGTTTGGCTGGGTGTGGCAGCACATACCTATAATCCAGAACTCAGGGGGCTGAGGTGGAAGGATCACCAAAGTCTATATAGCAAATCCTAGGCTAGCTAGGATTGTAGAATGAGACCCTTAGCCATCCTGTTTGCACACTAGCTACAAGACCAGTGCCTTAGCCACATCCCAAGCTGCCTGCCTTGTGTGATCTACTTTCTCTCTGCTCCAGGGTTTCAGAACATCATATGGCCTCCACTGGAAAAGAGCTTAAATGCCATCTGACTGAAGTAAATCTGCTGTCAGAACACTCCATGCTCTCCTCCGATGGTAAGGTAGCCAAGGAGAAGAAGCTACAGTTGAGAGGTCAGAGAATACAGGGACAGCTCCGCAGATGCATCAGGGCCAGAAGAGGTCTGGCCATCCCTAGCTGTGCACCACAGCCACGCCGCCTACTTCTCAAGGACTGCTGAAAGCTAATGCTTTCGTCGATATCCCCCACTTCAGCTCAAGTATGGGAAAAAAGTAAGCCTATTTATATCATACTGAAATATTTATTGCCTGGGGGGGGGGAGTTTGTTTCTAAATAATGGAAACATTTTCTCCTCTTCCAAAGTACCATAGAACTGAAATGCTTGGGGGAACACTTTTCTGACGTGGTTAGAAGTGGCTTTTAGACAGCACGTAAGACTCAGGATTAAGTGAGATAATGCATGTGAAGTCCTCATTCAGAGCCTGGCACAGAGCTGTATGTAGCCCCACAACATCAACTATCATGATTATCACTATTACTGCTCTCTCCGAGCCACTTAGAAAATGAGGCAGAGCTGCTGCCCCTCCAGAGATAACTGCCTACGACCAACAACTGGCTTACAAAGTCAGGCTCCTAGCCAGCCTGCAAGGGCCCTAAGCTTTGGCACACACACAACACAGCCAGACCTCATCCAAATACAGCTTCCCCATCTAGCACAATCAGATCCTTGCCAGTTGTGTGAGGTGGAGGGTCACGGAGGAAAAGTGTAGAGGGCATGAAAGAGACATAAACATACTACGTCTTTGTTTTCTGAGTAGCAAATCACAATGGCATCCAAAAGGGATTTTCCACTGATGATGATGGGGGTGAGGGTGTTCACAACTGTTATCATTAGAATTATTAAAATTGGCATTACTATTAGTAGTACCACTGTTAGTATTTTATAGGAAGTTCCTGAGATGAATGAGGAGCATTCTGGCTTGCTAAAAGCTATACAAAGCATAGTTTTATTTAAAAGCCCTGAAAACAACTCTCATGGGAAAGGACCCAGGCCCCTTCTAAGGCAGTCTTATAAATTACTCTATTCTGAAACAAACTTAACTACCCACATTCATTTATTTATACTGACAATTTTGAGTATATGTATGTTCATGTGTCTTCTAAAGCACGGTTATACTCTTTTAAAGTAGCTACTTACATGCATTTTTATTTATGTTATTTATTTGTGTGTGTGTGCGTGTGTGTGTGTGGCCAGAGTACAATTCTCAGGACTCATTTCTCTCCTGCCATCCTGTGGGACCCAGGTATTGGACTCTGGTCAGGCCTGTACCTAAACATCTCTTCCCATGAGCCACTTCACTAGCTTGACCTTTATTCATTTATAATTGCTGTAATCATGCCAACAGGCTATCCAATCCAAAGGTCATCCCTAAAATATATACCAGCAGTATTATTCAGACTAAGCAGGTCACATTATAGACTTAGGAATACACACACACACACACACACTCACACACCTATTAAAGAAAGAGAGGTAGAGAATGTGAAATAGAGCAAGGTAAAGTATACAGTCTTACTTCTAAGGCTCTGGGAACACTGCAGAGGAGTGGGCAGAAAGAATGTAAAAGCAGGAAGACAGGAAGGAGGGCTGCGAAAATAAATCCTATAGATAAGACACGGCCATTGTAATCACGAGCTGGAAGCAACTGAACGTCCCTATACTGATAAGCATGGCTTTGCCAACGATCAGGTATGGATGGGGAGGGGATAACAGAGCCCAACCCTCATTACTGAGCAATTTGCTACTGATCGATTCAGGAAGAGAGGGAGTCACCGCTTTCATTTGTGTACCCACTGATGCCTCTACCAGGCTCCAATGGATACTTCCAATCTAAAGGTCATACATACGACCCTGATTAAATAAATATATCATAAAACAAAATTGAAAGTCCTGAGTCTGGGGGAAGGGGAGCAGTGGAAGCGGATGATAGGGATGAGAGAGAGATGAGAGAGAGTATGAGAAGAGAGTAATAGAATGCACTAATGCACATTCAGAAATAAATAACCAACCCGTTTCCATGTGCACATCTAAATCTTCCCACTTTGTCAGGAGACTCCATTCACTTTATCCCCGCTTAGTCTTTTAGTTCACAATTCAATAGTGCAGAGTAAATAACTACTGTGAGCACTGAACAAAGCTGTAAACAAAATTCAACTACCCTGTGCTATTGGTTCTCAAAGATAAATACACATCAGACTCCCACGGAGGGCTTCTACATACGTAGACTGCCCCCTCCTCCAACTCGCCCAGTTTCCAATTCAGGACATGGGTAGTAGGAGCTGAGATCTAACAGTCGTGGGTCATGCTGCCACTGTGGAGCTGGAGACTTGAAGAACTGCTACCCTAAGGGGGAAAAGGAGCTCATAGTACAGCAAAAGAGAGAAATAGTTATAAGGCAAAATGATGAGAGAAAGACACTCAATGTATTGTAGACTCGGGGGAAGAAACATTCTTGTCCTGTGGGAGGAATGGAGGAGGCAAAATGAGCCAAATGTGAAGAGTTGCTATAAGATATTCTGATGAGTGTAGAGATGGTGACAAAAGGAAGGGAAGACTCATGAACACACAGTAAGTGCAAAGGCTACAGGAATAAAGGAGTGATCCTAAGCAGAGAGAGCCCGATAGACATTCAGTGTAGAGCTTTGCCTGTACTTCAGTATACAGACCTGTGAGACTCCAGAAGTGGCAAAGCCCTCAAAAGAAGGGTGAACTTTGGGGGAGGCTGTTCTAGTTGTCACAAGATGTTTGGTAGCGTCCTTAGCCTCTCTCTACCTGCTAGATGTCAGTAGTGCTTGCTCCCAGATGTACCAGTCAAAATAATATTTCCAGATGGTGTCAAATGTTCCCAAGAGCCTTTTGAAAATGGCCAGTGTAGAACTTACACAGTCCACAAGAGATACAAGATGATTGTTTCTAAGGCAGCTCCCATGGATGGTATGACATTAAGAGCATTACTTGTGTATTAGACAAGAACAGCATGTATAGGGAAGCATGCAGTTAACGTAGGTTGTACCAGATTCCCATAGCACCTACAGGCTACCATCTGCGCCTCTCTAAAGCCAGCTTTTCAGCAGGTGTAACTCAGTGTCTGACAGAGCCATGGAGCAAGAGCAAGACGTTGGGAGCTCAGGCTCTGAGGACTCTCCCTTGGGCACTTTAGGATTACAGTAGTATTTCAGAACTGAAAAAGGGTGTTCGATGCCCCAGTGTAGGGGAATGCCAGGGCGGGAGGTTGGGAGTGGGAGGGTGGTGGAGCACCCACACAGAGCCAGGGGGAGGGAGGATAGGGTAGAGGTTTTCTGAAGGGGAGACCTGGAAAGGAGAAAACATTTGAAATGTAAATAAAGAAAATATCCAAGAAAAAACAAACAAACAAACTGGTAGCTCCATTGGGATAGAGCTACTTGGAAACTTTATAATGTAGGAAGCCCTCCAGTTCAACAAAGTGACAGAAAAGAGTAGCTGCTTTACCAAGGGAAATGGAGTTTACAAGGGCAAAGCTGAAGGTTTCGGGAATGGAGTTGCTCATTTTTGCAAATAACCAACTAGCATAATAAATTAGTCAGAGCAAGCAGCAAATATTTTTACAGATCAGTGAGCTCCTGCTAAAGGGTATGGTAAAATTCAAGTACAGCATTGGTTAAATGTCATCCCATTATCACACCAAGCCTTTCAGAGTTGTGCTGTGTTAGCTAATTCAGATACTCAACTCAAATGTGCATAACTTCCAAAAATCCAGAGCATCAGACATCAGTTTGACAGCTGGCCTTTATGTTCAGCTCACATTACTTCTGAGAGTTACACACACTATTTCTGAGTGCAAAGTAAGAACAATACTTCTGTGGGGGCAGAATTAACAAAGAAGCCACTGAAAATCCTCCTAGGACAGAAATTAACTTCTTAAGAGCAGCTCCATTCCAAGGATGAGCCAAAGGCCAATGGAAAATCCATGTTACCTCAGGCATCATGACAGTTGCCAAAGGCCTGACCTGCTCACTCTCTAGGTTGCTAATATACTTCATGTCCCTGTCAAATAACAGGCTGATAACAAAAGGCAAAGCATGTGACTCCATGAGCAGAGGCAAACACAGTGTTAGAGTCCCCATGTCTTCAGTTCACATCCTCTGCATGAACTCAGTGGCCTGGTATAGACTTAGGCAACCTCCTCTGCAGAGGACCCTCTCATGTTAAAAAATACAGAATGGTATACACTGCCTCCACTCAAAACCCCAGTACACCAGCCAAGTACTGTGCATCCACTCCCACTTTCTATCCACAGAAGCCTGACCCATTTCCACTTGGGTTTGGCCAAGGAGGGCCCAAGCAGGAGAACCAGAGGATATCTTCAGTCCACCAAGGTCACTGTAATTTGGTGGTCATTTTGAACCAAATGCCACACTTTCTGGTGGGTGGTTCTTTCTTGCCACTACCCTTTAAGAATAAAGGGGAATAACTCCCTGCAGGACTTCCTCATCATTTCTGAGTTTCCGTCATACTGTCCAAACGCTTATAAATTGCCTATCGCTGAACTCATCTCAATAACACCATGTAACAGTGTGTTCTCTGTTTACAAGGTTCTGCCATTAAAATGGCACCTACACTTCCTCCTTTACCACAGCTGAGACAGGATGAGAGTGACCACAAACACTAGAAGGATCACTTCCCTCCTTGTTTTAAATACGATGAATTCTTTCCAAGAAAGACAAAGAACTGGATCAAATTGTTGCTGGTATTTGACATAGAACTAGCAAAAGAAAATAGTGAGAAAAAAAAATGAAGTGAATTTACCTGCATTGATGAGATCTGCATCAGCTTCGTCTTTTAGTGGGTATGGGCCCTGTCAAACACAGCAGAGCACACATTCAGTGAGTGACAGGAGCACATATCCCCCAGTCTCATACTAAAACTGTTTAAATACCTTCCCTGAAGATCTGGAAAGTTAACATTCATGTGTGGGGGTGGAGGGGGTGGGCGGATGTGGGGGTGGGGTGTGTGTGTCCAAATCCATTCTGTTTGTTTTCTAAACAAGGAGAGAAGGTTGGTGTGGAGTTGGAATTGTAGACAGATGGGGAGGATTCAGAAGGTGCTATCTCTAATTAACCAGCCACAAAGAAAAAATTGGGTTTTTCATTGGTTGGTTGGTTGGTTGGTTGGGTGGGTGGGTGGGTGGGTGGGTGGATGGTTTTGTGGTTTTTAAGATAGGATTTCTCTGTATAACAGACCTGGTTGTCCTAAAAGTGGCTCTGTAGACTAGGCTAGCCTGGAACTCACAGAGATCTGCCTCCCAAGTGCAAGGATTAAAGCAGTGTGCCACCACTGCCCCATGGAAAAGTTAGCTTTCTCCAACAGAGTCTAACTGGGTTTCAAACAGCCTTAAGGAAAGGCCTCATTCCCAGCAGTAGCTGGTCAACAAAAAATGAACCCAATGGTATTTTTGGATGGTTTTGTCTTATAATGCTTTGCATGTTTTGTTTTGTTTTAACCTTACAGGTCTTTGATATTATGGTTCTGATTTTGTTTTCATGGCATTTCTCTCTCTGTCTCTGTCTCTGTCTCTCTGTCTCTCTGTCTCTCTCTTTCTCTCTTTCTCTCTGTGTTTGTCTGTGTGTGTGTGTGTGTGTGTGTGTATGTGTGTACATCTGTATGTGTTTCTTGTGCTTTTTCTTTGTTCTCTTTTCCTGTTTGTTTGTTTTTTTTATCCTATTCTGGTTTGGGTATTTTTGTTTATCTGTTTGTTTTATTTTTTTAGTTGCCTGCTTGCTCTCCTTTGTTTTTAAGTCCTTTCTGTTTCCTAATGAGAAAAGGTGGGTGTGGATTTGTGTGGGTGGAGGGATAGGAAGAACCCAGGAAGACTTGTGGGAAGAAGAAGTTGTGATTTGCATAATGTGTATTAAAAACTCTATTTGCAATAAAAATTTAAATTATTTTAAGATACATATGTTGTGTGAAATTTTTTTCAATAAATAATAACAAAATAATTTTGTGTTTTAAGCTTGTGATCTTTGTTGGATTTCATTGTTAACTGTCTTGGCCCACACAAAGCCTGTGGGTCATAAGTAGAACCTACCTACAACCCTTTCCAGGAGGACAGTGAGTGGCACCTACATATGTGTTCTTCGGCTACACAGAATTGGAACAGCAGTTCTTTTGTTTTGGTAAACAACACGTTGGAGGTCTGAATTTGGAATTCTAATTTTACCTCTCATATCTATACATGGGCATCCTTATGTTCCCGGTGCTCAGTTCTTCTCAATAGGATATTTAAAATATACAGTTGCATATATGTGTATATATGAATGCATGCACATGCACACGTGTCTATATGCATGTTTTTGTGGTGATCAAAATGAGGTCTTTACATGTTATACACATGTTTTCTGCTGTACTTGAGCTAATTTCATATTCCTTTTTATAAAGTAACTCTAATGACTTGAATGGAGTCAAGAACTTTTATATTATAATATATACCAACAAAAAGAGAGAAAGGGGAAAAGAAAGGATAAAAGAGTTAAGAATGAGTGAATACGGCAGTGGTGGTGAATGCCTTTAATCCCAGTACTTGGAAGGCATAGGCAGAAGGATTTCTGAGTTCGAGGCCAGCCTGGTCTACAGAGTTATACAGAGAAACCCTATATGGGAAAACCAAAAAAGAATGAATGAACACTGGCTATAACTTTTGAATTACTCCCAAAAGTGAAACTAAAAGCTATCTTATAAATAAACTGAATTATGCTCAATGTTTTAGGCTTCTGCACATTTCTATCTGAATATCCAATGTAGATAATTCACAGAACCTTACTTTTTCTCTGTCTTCAAAATGAAAAGGCTGAACACTCTAGACAACCTCAGAGGTTCCTCAAAAAGTAGCAGCCTTTGACATCAATAGGAACCTGCTTCTATCCATACACACATTTTTATGTCTCTAGAAGTGGCCATGAAATGGCTCAGTCGATCAGTATTTACTATGTACCTGTGGTCATCACACATATTGTCCCTACAGGATATATATTCTACTGAGAAGTAATAAAAGACTGGACAAGTACAATGAGGAAGCAGCAGCTATCCGTAAAGAGAAGTCTAACTGCTGACTTACCAAGCCCAAGACTCCATTCTCACTTTGAAGATGAACAGTCATGCTGGGACTGATGAAGTTGCTGGCCAGAAGAGGTATCCCTATACCCAGGTTAGCTGGAGGAGAGATGTTAAGGTGTAACGCCGCAGAGGCAGGGACTGTGCTCTGAGTCTTTGCATGTACAAACCAGATCAAGAGTCTTCTTTAGAGGGAATTGTTAGGAATGTAATAACTGAATAAATGTTCTAAACACTCTGCACACTCGGAGACAATTCTCAAAAAAAAATTCTAATTAGTCCCCATGCTTTATCACAAAGATCAAAGGTGTGGCTTCAGAAGACAACCAAGGTCATTTTAGCAATAATGTAAGTCAGACTTTATTTTTATTTTATTTGTGTTCAACAAATTGGATTCACACATATTTATGACTGATATTGCTGAGCATGGTTTGGCCTTTGTTAAAAAAACTATTTCCACTATACAAAGCCCTCACTAAGAAGAAAGGTGATTTAAAATTCAAAAAAAAAGCCACACCAATATTATTTTTAAGTTTAAAGAAAAAAATTCTGGTCAGACCAAACTGTCGCTGTTTTGATGGCTGTCGTATGACTGAGATATCATCAGGAGAGAGAAGAGGATGCTCTTCAGTCCAGGCTGCCTCCCTCCCTTGCCTATGCATACAGTGGATGCTGGCTAACATGATACTATCTCCCCCAAGGGAATTCTGAGCACAGCACAGATGCAAACTGTACAACTGAGGAACTGAAAGGCTTAGAGGTAAAGATGGGAGGAGTATAAAATTATCTCAGTCAAGATGACTGGAGAAATGACTGCAACTCACGGGAAACAGGAGCTCATAGATGAACAGGTTGTAGTTCTGTCTGTCCTAGGTCTGTAAGTACAGCTTCACAGGAGCCAAAAGTCCTTAAACATTTGTCTCGTCATACACCATGTGTACTGTTTGCATTATAGTCCACTCTCTAGTATACTGAAAATTAGCAAAATGGTGCATGATCTCACTATTAACTGCATTCAAACTTCAGATACTAACTGTACTAAATCCTGTCTGTTCTGGTGATTTTTGCCAGAGATGTATGAGTCATTCATGGAGTACTTTTACAAAATATCAGATAAAAGAGTGTATTCATAGGATCTTAACCAAAGAAAGCAGAGGTTTGTTAAGAAGTTGGATTTTTATGGCTCATTAAGTGATCATATGTCAGAATACCAAGAAAATAAATAATATTGATTACAACCATGATTCTGAGATTTGAAGCCCCCATCTCGAGTAATAGCTCCTTCTCAAAACTTCTAGCTAAATGCCAAACTACAGCAATGCAATGCAAACTCAGCGGTTACTAAGTATATTTTAGTTGTCATTAAGCAAGCAAGCAGATCACAAATAAAAAACATCTTGCTACACCTGGATTACATATCCTATCCTGTAAAGTTTGACTATTTTTTTTCCTTTTTTTTTTTCTGGCCCCCAATCCCTCCATCCCCACTTGCTCCATCCACATTCGCTCCAGCCTTATTTATTTATTTTATGTATATGAGTACATCATTGCTCTCTTCAGACACCAGAAGAGGGCATCGGATCCTATTACAGATGGTTGTGAGCCACCATGTGGTTGCTGTGAAATGAACCCAGGACCTCAGTCGATGTTCTTGTTATTGTGAACTAGACAAGAATCATTACTCAGAAGTCTAAGAGCACGTTGAGCATGGAAAACCAAGGAGTGTATGTTTGGTGGGGCTCAGGCTGACAAAGGATACCATACATGCCATCCTCAAACTCAAGAGCAGCTCTCTTGATGATCCGCTCCCTGACATCTTCTCCGGGCTTACCAGATTTAGTTTTTCCATCTCCTTCCTTTCGGAGTGACAAACGCTTTAAAGTAAGCAGAAACAATGTATCCGTGGTTATGATATGCTTTCAACTTTAGCATTGCTTGAATATAAAAATTTACAGGGGAAAGAAAATAGCACTCATTACCGGTAGGAAGCAAGCCCTACAATATATAAGGGAGCATTTTTAAGAAGAATACATGGAGGATGTGTCATGACAGAAATCTTTCTTTAGGAAGTAAATGGAGCAGGTTAGATTTGTTTGAAGAGGAAGAGAGAGCTGACTGCACTGAGCAGCAAACAGTGGGGAAAGCCATCGACCCTGGACGCGTGTGCCTCCCAGGGCTGTGGGGATGCGCTTGCTCTGTTACTGCTGCCCGCTGCCCCTTTCCACTTGCAGTGTCTAGACTGGCTTTGCTGTGTAGACATCGCAGGAATCATGGAAACAGGACTGTCTGCACTACTAAAGCTCCTTGAAGCAGACTGGTCTGTTTGTAACTCTCCTACCCTAGCTCTCAGGGTTCCCCACAGCAATCTGGGAAGGCACATTGTCTTTCACGCTGACTCCTAATATCCCCACTATGTACCTATTGTGGTCCTAACCCCTAAAAACTTTTGACTCTTAACATCAACTGAGACCTGGTAGGTCAGTCATTGTGGAAAAGCCCCAGTCTTCCTATAACTCAACTCCTGGACACCTTCACACCCATCATCTGCCCATAGCTCAAAGCTAGTTAAAAAATTATATTCTTCCTGTGTTCCATACAAGCACAAAACTATTTCAAGGCAGGTATTTATGAGGAAGCACTGAGACTCCAGAGGGGTGAAGCCACTCAAGGTTGATTATTCATCTCAGCCCTCTAAGACAACTATCCAAACTCAAGGATCAAAAACTGCAAGCATTACAGAATCCTGGCAGATATTATGGCCTACAAAATCATAAGACATGGAGACTGTTAACCTAGGCAGATACACAGTCATTTCCTTTCTGATGGGCTCATCAGGAGCTCCTACCTAAGACCCAGAGTGAGACTGCTCAGCTCCAACCTTCTATCACCTGGAATGGCCTGGTAACCAGGTTTATGTGGACTGGCAATAAAGCTCTGGAAATTACCTCAATTCTCTTCTCATATTTCTCTCCCTTTATTAGGCGGTGCACATAAATCTTTGGAATGTGGATATCTTCTGGGGCAAATGAGCCAATGTCTACAATTTCTTCAACCTAGAGTAAAAGAAAAAAATGTTAAGTGAGACAGTGAAAGTTTAAAATAAATGTTTATGTTTCTAAAAATGAAACACATATAAATTCATGTCCAGCTTGCAAATATGGTATAAATAATAAGCATACACATATCTATATAAGTACATGCAACACATATCAGACTTTTTAGTTCCACAACCAAGAAGAAACCAAAATCCATCTATTTATCTGAATCCAAAATTCAGGACGTAAAGCGCCAAAACTTAGTCTTTTCCGAGAGAACTTTGGTTAGAAATTCATCAAATGCGTCAGGGCAGCTGCTTGGACTTTTGTAAATTGCAGCTCATCAATGCAAAGCTCAAAAGCACACTCCTTAAATTAATGAGAAATTTATCATATCAAAGAAAGAATCTGTAACAACATCTGTGTGGTCACTTGCAGAGGTTTTTCAATATAGATGCAAATGCCACTCACAGCCAGCTTTAATTACTCCTGTTGTTCACTTCCCAGCATCGTGACAGAACTCTAATCATCGAAATAATTTTACTCAAAGATGGATAATTGTTTTTAATATGGAAATTTCAAGAAGGAATTATTAAGTAATAACTAGAAACAGGCAAATTAACTCGAATCAGAGTCATCCACAATGACATTTTGCAATAATATAAAATGTTCCCAAGTTTGTCTGCTATTTTAGGATTCATTTTTTTTTTTTGTTACAATAACATAAATGAACTAAGAATGACAAGGAGTCAAGAAAAACTAATCTCAACATTAAACTCTGGTTAAAGAATCAGCTTTCTCATGACTGTAGAGAAAATCTCTTGTGCAGTGTGCACCTGTCAATAAAAAGCTGATTGGCCAATGAACAGGATTAGAAGGTGCAACATCTGGCAGAGAGATTGGGGATTCTGGACAAGCATGGGAAGAAAGATTCAACCAGAGACAGAGGAAGATGGCCAAATAAAACTGAGGACCAAATAGCCACCAACATGGAAGATATTATAATTGAATAACAGGATTATTGAGGCATGAGCTAGTCAGGGATCAGAGCCCTAGCTTTGATCCCAGGCCTAGGCATTTATTCATACAAAAAGTCTCAGAGTCATTATTTCAGAAAAAAAAAAAAAGTGGCTTGGTGGAAAGCTCACAGTTGCTCATGACAAATGCAAAATCAGATTAATGGATCTCATATGCGCTATGGCTTGACTCTTGGATACTTCTCGTGGTCTATATACAAAGAATCAGGTCATTGAGGAGAGGGTCACTTTTATGAGACCATATCCCCCTCATCTGTGCATTATGCTCTCTGGCCACACTTGAGATAAGCAGGCTGTTTGTGCACACATTCCCCACTACTGCTCTCTAGCAGCCTCAGAGGGCCAAAGGCTGTGGGCCTGCCTGATCATGAAGGAGCAATTCAAAGCTATAGCCCAAAATAATCTTTTTCTCTTCATGAGGTGATTACCAAATCTTTCAAAATAGTGACAGAAATCTAACACAATGCCTAAAGCAAATAATTATTTACTTTAACGAGCTGAATCAGGCAGACTTGTTTTGAACTTGCTGTCTAAAATATCAATGAAACTTTCCATAAATAAGTCTGTGGAGTTAAATCCTCACTGTGCTATTTTGCTCTCCTGTCTCTCACCAGGCGCCTGCCACAGAAGGAACATAGATTTCAGATCGTTAATTATTACACACTGCCCCCAAGGACCTGAAGAAGACCAGGGCACTAGGTGGGGATTGTTTCTGATAAGAAAGATCTGGGAAAAAATTAAAACGCCAGGGAGGAATCATGGTATGCATGTTGGGTCAATGTGGAGAGATGGACTTGGGAACAAGCAAGAGGGACAAGGATGTATGGGCTGCATGTCCTCCAACAGGGGATGACAAGAGGGCTTCTTGCCCTAAACTCTTGTCTTTCCCTCTGAATCATCCCATGGTATATTCACCATTTATTCATATTCATATTCTCTTTCTCCCTCCTTCCCTCCTTCTACATCCTCCCTTGATTCATCCTGCTCTCTCTCTTTCACCTCTTCTTTCTTTGTCTCTATGTATGTGGTATACATCCATGCTTGTAAGGGTGTGCGCATGTTTATATATAGGTACGCAGGCACATATGTACACAGGTATGTAGAGGCCAGAAATTGACAATGGTTGTCTTTTCCAATCTCTTCCGTCCCTTATTATTTTTATACAAAATTCTTCCCTAAGTCTATCTAACTCATCAATTGGGTGAGGCCAATTGACCAGTGAGCTCTAGGGACCCAGGGATTACAGATGTTTGCTGCCACACTTGACATTTTTATATGATTATTGGGGATCTAAACTCAGGCCCTCATGTTATATATCAGGCACTTTACTAACTTAGCCATTTCTCCAGTCCTTGTCCTGATTTTCTTTTTACAGAGTTGGAAGTGGTCCTATGAAATGAAGCATGGGGGCTATTTCTCAGCCTGGCTGCAACTTTACAGCTCATTCACAACTTCACCTGGCTTTAAATGTAAGCCTTCAATGAAGTTCTAGACTTTAAAAATGTTTTGATTATACGGGGATATATATGAAGGCTTAATCTTCAAGAAAGCATTGACCAAAGTATTCAATATAAAGTCAGAAACATCAATGGTCAACTGTAGAGAACTGACAGAAGTAAATATTAGGAGTCCTAACAGAATGAACCAATTATTATGCTTTTGTAGTATTGAGCAGCAGCTCACAGTTTGCTTCATAACAATATAAGATTTTTACAAGCAAATATTTATACATATATGCTTCAACATAACTACATCACGTTCCTTTTTTTCTTTCTTTATAAACTATTAATTGCAAAACATGGTAGATATTTGGACACTTGCATACTGCATTGATCAATTCGGGGTAATTAGCATTGCATTTTAACACTACAATTTTACACATTATTGTGTGTAGAACCATGAAAAGCAGAAGCACAGTGAAATTCTAATAATTCCCCTCTCTGGGTAGCCATACATGTTAGTTCTATGGGATGGGTCTGCTTCCAGACAAAAGAGGACAGACAAACTTGAATGCCAGGCCTTAGGTGCTGCCCACCTTATTTTGTGAAACAGTCTCTGACTGACCTGGAACCGACTGGGTAGCTATGCTAGCTGGTCATCAAGCTCCAGGAGTCTGCTTTGTCTCCCATGGCTAGGAGGCAAACATCATCTTGCCAGGGGGAGTTAAATGGAAGTCATGGGAATTGAGCTCAGGCCCGCACACTTCAAGGCAAACACTTCACGGACTGACGTATATCTCTACTTCTATACAAGTTCTTTTTGTTTCCCTTTTTATGGAGAGAAACCTAAAGACATTTGAGGATTAGGTTAGATGCTCATGGTCTCACATGTGCTAAGCACACTGTCTTAGGGTTTTATTGCTGTGAAGAGACACCATGACCAGGGCAACTCTTAGAAAGGAAAACATTTAATTAGGGCTGGCTTACAGTTTCAGAGGTTTTTTTAGTCCATTACCATCATGGAAGGAAGCATGAAAGTATGCAGGCAGACTTGGTGCTGGAGGATCTGAGAGTTCTACATATTCATCCACAAGCAGTAGAAGACTGTGTGCCACATTTGGGTGTAGCTTGAGCATAGGAGATCTCAAAGTCCACTCCCACAAATGACACACTTCCTCCAACAAGGACACACCTGCTCCAATAAGGCCACACTTCCTAGTAGTGCCACTCCCCATGGATCAACCATTCAAACACATGAGTCTATGGGAGCCATTCCTATTCAAACTAAGACACATACATACACTCTGTCACTAAATCCCATCCACAGACCCTCATAAAGGCTAAGCACTCAAAAGGCACAATAGATACCAAATAAATGTTTTTGCAATTAGGAAGTATAAAATATAAAAAGATAAATATAAAATTAAAAATATTAAAAATGAAGCATGTGAGAGATTTCACAATTAGATATGCACCTAATTAAAAGGCCATGGTAAGAAGAAAATAGAAAAGCCGTAAAAATCAATTACAACCTTAGGAAATAAACTACAGAAACCTTTCCTCTATTATCTTGATGACAATAATATGAATTCTTTTTTATATCTAACGCTATTCCAGTCAGTCAGGCCTTCACATCTCCTACAGGAATTAACAGTAGTAGATTTCTAATGTGTCTGCTGGACTTACTCTTTAGCAAGATCATGGAAAAGAATAGAATGAGCATGGTAGTCCTCACTTAAACTGGAAATCTCAAGAGTAAACAACCACTATTGATTTTTCTGGTTCCACCAATTAGTTCCCTCAAAACTTATGAAATCAAGTTTCATTACCAAGGGCAATTATAACGCAACTTTCACAACAAATAGAATAAACATGCCCTAGTTTAAAAATTTAAAAAGCAACAATTCGGTTAAACATAATCAGTTCCACTCTTTGTAGTGCTAATTTCTGTATTGTAGAAAATGCATGTGCAGCATTTGTCAAAACAATACCAACCCAAGACTGTGCCAAACACTTCTATACAAACAAACTAGGCTTTCTTGGTGTTGGCTAGTGGAATTGGTAGCAAATATCTGAAGAACAAACCAAAAGGAGAAAAATATGTTTTCAGACAATCCAGGAGGGGTTCAATGAAAACAGAACAGAAAAGGGAGAACTGTGTTTATGGTATCTGTGGACAGAACTGAAGATGGTGCTGGCCTTGCATGATCTTGAGACACACCCAGAAAGAGCTACCAAGGTGCTTTAAAAGTCCAGTGTGATTAAGCTATAACATAAACAAGAGAAGAAACCTAACAAGGAATTAAGTAAGCATCTTACAGAGGCCTTCCAGTAGAGACGGCAGAAGGCACCTGTGATGTCACCAGAGGACAGAAGAATGGTAGCTAAGAACAGCCCAGCCTTCTCCCTGGCCCTGTGAAGACTTGTCACAAAGCACCATCTGGTACTGCTCAGAGTCCACACACGTGAGCCTTCTCTAATTAGTACTTGTCTTCCTTTGGTCATCAGTGGGGAAAACAGAAGGCTAGGAAAGGCTAATCACTATTGATTTGAACTTTGTTTTTAAAGGTTTACTCTCTCTGACCCTAGAAGCTGTTTGTGATAATGCCTGCACACCTACAGAAGTCTGCAGCAGTGTCAAGATAGGGTCCTGCCTGGAGCAAGGAAAAGGCTCCCGACCACACTTGCTCCCCAACTTTCCCCGAGGGTTAGGAGGAACACTCTTCTCTTGCCAGGGCAATGGTCCAAGTCTGAAGGTGATGCTACACTCACCCACAGAAGGAGAGGAGAAAGGGGAACTGTGGAGAAACATTTATCTTTTGGAAAAATGCAAAGGGTCAAAAGAAACACAACAGAGGATGACATCCTACTTAAAGCCCCATGTACTGGCTGGTTGTGTGTCAACCTGACACAAGCTGGAGTTAGCACAGAGAAAGGAGCCTCCCTTGAGGAAATGCCTCCATGAGATCCAGCAGTAAGGCATTTTCTCAATTAGTGATCAAGGGTGGGAGGGCCCATTGTGGTCATTGTGGTCATCCCTGGGCTGACAGTCCTGGGTTTTATAAGAAAGCAAGCTGAGCAAGCCAGGGGAAGCAAGCCAGTAAGGAACATCCCTCCTTGACCTCTGTATCAGCTCCTGCTTCCTGACCTACTTGAGTTCCAGTCCTGACTTCTTTTGGTGATCAACAGCAATGTGGAAGCTTAAGCTGAATAAACCCTTTCCTCTCCAACTTGTTTCTTGGTCATGATGTTTTGTGCAGGAATAGAAACCCTGACTAAGACACCCCATCCTAAGGAAAAACATGGCCAGTTAAAACGTATGAGAACGTAGCATGGGAGCTTATGGAACCAGGAACAAAAATGCATATAGACATGTTTACAGAAACACTCATTGACAAAAGAGCTAAGGAGCCACCAACGACACCATTAGAGACAGGAGGGAATACGATTGCAAAGCTGTCACTGAAACCTGGCAGATCGGATCACATGCCAAAGAACACTTGACAGTGTCCAATGGAAACAGGCTATAACTTAAAAAGAAATGCTATCAAGAAAATGTGCATGCTTGGACAGTCAGAACTATGGATGAAATATGGTAAAAATATTTAATGTGTGATAGAAATCAGATCCTTCATCCATGAAAGATGAGGGTAGTGAGCTTTAACGGGAGAAACAAAACTGCCTCAGAAATAAGACAGTGACATCAGCAGAGATGGAGATTTAGGGAAGACCATCTGCTGGTGGACTCTGTGTGGCTTTTTGACAAGCTCTTCCTTTCACAGGGAAACCATGGCAGGAACAGTGAGTCTGGCCTGGGAAACAATAAGGCCAAGGAGAAATGGTGGGCATCTTGGGTAAAAACAGCAGCAGGAAAATGGAATGTGTAACAAACCAGGAAGTGAGTCCACAGACATACCCTGGTCATTGAGGAAGTCTATCTCTAGACTTTCTGAAGGCTGGAGAAAAGAGAAATCAGATCCAGTGTTCCAAGCTTTAAATGACAAATGGGCCCCTGAAGGACAGGAGGACACACCCTGACATTCACCTTGATGACAAAAAGAACTTTTCTATAAAGAGATGAGTTTTGTACAGCATGGGTAGCCGTATTTGCTCACATTCTAATATAGACATGCATGACCTAGGATACATGCAGGATTTCTGATGCTTTAAGAATGTTGCTGGGCATGGTAGCACCTGCCTTTAATCTCAGTGCTCGGGAGGCAGAGGCTGGTGGACCGCTATGAATTCTAGGCCAGCATGGTCTACAAAGAGAGTTCCAGTACACAGAGAAATCTTGTCTCAAACAAACAAAGAGGAAGAAGAGGAGGAAGAAGCAGGGGAAGAGGAAGAGGAAGAGGAGGAGAAGGAAGAGGAGATCAAAAAAAAAAAAAACTGGAATGCTATGATGCTTGTCCAAAGTGCCAAAGATGATAAAAGAATGTGTTCTTCTTCTTCTTCTTCTTCTGCTGCTGCTGCTGCTGCTGCTGCTGCTATTGCTGCAGATGCATTAGGAATAACAAAATTCTCAGCCTGGACAGAAGACAGAAGAAACCAAGGTGCTCTATTTCTTTCTGCCTCTATTTTTACCATACGAAGAAAAGACAGCTAACATGTTTTTGAGGAAGAGCCAAATCCTAAGAAGAAATATTGATTTTCTGAACTAATCCTAAACTTCAATGTAGTATTTCCCAGTATTCTTTAAAAGCCCAAATATATAATCATGGAATTGCCACCAAGAGAAAAATGGTGGAGATGTCAGCAGATGAAGAGATGAAAGAGCACTCCTTTTCAGGATGAGGGCCAGTCGACAAGAGCGTGTGCCAATGGCTCAACAGTTGGGATGTATGGCATAAAGAAAGGGCAGGTGTAACTGGACAATACATAATCTTCTTCCATTTCATATCATGCAAAATAAACTCTACTGGTCTGTCATCAGCTGGCTCATAGGAAAGCCAGGAAAGAACACACTGTGTGGTTTCACACAGCACCAGATCAAGCCACTTATGTAGGAGTGTTACAGATTTAGTGAGTGTTACAGATTTAGGAAATGTGAGTCAGGTTCATCCATTCACTTTAGTCCAGCAAATACAAACCGTTCACAGGTGAGGCTGAACAGGGAAGGGGTCAGGAAGCTTACTCTGGTGTGAAGAGAGGTGGCAAGCTGCTGCAGAGGGCCAGCCTCAGCATCAGGAGGGCCTGGGGGGAGGGGGAGGAGAGCCATGCTAATTCAATAATGACTTGGGGTTAGTGGATGCAAACTGTCAGCTCAAATGCTCTCTCTCTCTTTGCCCAAGGATTCTCATCATTCTTCCTTCTCCTTTCTTCCTTCTCCCAGTCAGAGAGCCAGAACCCAGCCTTTTATTTACTAAAGCTACATCATTAAGACTTTGATCATTGTTAATAATTTTTTAGAAATTCTTAAACTTACATAAATCCTATGAGTCCCGGATCAAGAGTCCCAACCCCTACTTCCTTAAAACAGAAACTAAACACAAAACCAAAGCACATTTCCTTATAAGCTTTACACAGCCTGTTCATCACCGGTAGCTGGGCACAGCTCTTGCAGTTTCCTGGTACAGAGACAGCAGTCTTTAGTAAGTACTTTCATGTAAGAGCAGAAAGGTGACAGACTACTATGGTTAAAATAATTTCTTACAAAGTTTTAAAATTTATGCAAGTAAGGCAATGCCATAGCCTCATGTACTCTCTAGTACTATTTGTTTCAAGATCATATATAAGCTTTTCTCCTATAAGACAAACTCATCTATTGTTCACTTGTATTTTATAGATTCCTTCTTTTCTTCTTGAGACCACATTAACTCTCTATCTTTGATGTCCCCAAGTTCACCATGGCTAATTAAGGCAGCAGTCATTGGACAAGAAGGTACATGTCTCTCCTCATAATTCCAAGTTCAAGCCTGAGTTTAACAATGAGCAATTTCTACAAAGGACCACGTAGGCTTTTTATGGCCTCTGTGGTTATGTTGTGTAGATCCTTTCCCATGGCCATAAAGGCCAAGCAGAAGGCCTGCTCCTCGTCCCCTACAGCCCTATGACCACCTCCATTCCTCATTCCTGAGAACCGCATCTGCTTCATTTACTATGGAGTGATTAGCTTTGAGTAATGGGGGAAGTGTATTATTCTCCAGAAAAAAGAGATAGAAAGTAAAATAGAAGAGACAGTAGAGTTTCAGGCCAACAGCAGTCATTAGCATACGTGGGAATCATGGAGATCAACAGCTTAGTGATACTCCAAGGGCAGGAACTGTGTCATGTCTCTTCTTATGCAGTCATGCCAGACCTGGCAACAGGCAACTCAAAAAACAGAAATGCTGGAGGGATACTCAGTAATTATGAGGACTAGGGGCTCCTTCAGAGGACTTGGGGTTCCATTTCTACAGGGCAACTCCTACATGTCTCTAACTCCAATTCTGAGTGATCTGACACCCTCTTCTGGCCTCCATATGCTCATGGTGCACAAACATAACATACAAGCAAAATATCCTTACACATAAAAATACATAAGTCATTGTTTAAATGTAAAAGTGAAAGTGTGTGTGATGGCACCCACGTTTATTCTCAGTTCTCCAGACACAGAGGCAGGTGGATATCTATGAGTTCAAGTCCAGCCTGGTCTACATAGTCAGCTATAGACCTGCAAAGGCTACATAGTGAAACCCTGATTTGGAGATTAAAAGTGGGGGTGGGGGAAGGAGAGGAGGAGAAGGAGGAGAAGAAAAGAAAAAAAAACAAATATTTGAGGGTCTTACATATCCTTAGAACGGTGATGCCATCATTTTCTTTGGTTTAACTTTCAGGAGGGAATGTGTTTCCTTAACAATCAAATGAAAGCAGCAGTTGGTACACACACACACACACACACACACAGAGAGAGAGAGAGAGAGAGAGAGAGAGAGAGAGAGAGAGAGGGAGAGAATTTTAGTCCTTTAACCTCTTCCCATGGAAGAGAAACATGTGCTTCAAAGGCTCCTAGTCTTTTGGTTCTGTCCTACAAACTTCTTTGCCAAGGTCTCAACATAATAGCAGTGTTTATTGAAACATAAGAAAAGGAATTAGTGATCCACAAGCATAAAGACCACAAAAAAAATCCCCATCCAAAGTAGGAATATTACCAGGAAACATCCCAATGGCTTTTGTAATTTGGAATCACTGGTTTTTTTTTTAATGTAAACATAGTTTATAAACGTTACTTTTCATCTCCACCATCACTAATAAAAAGTCCGAATAGCTTAGTGTGGCCTATTCTGGTATTCTGCTCACCACTTGTCTGACAGAAAAAAACAAAAACAAAAACACGCCTGTCTTCACTATGTGTAACTCATAATGTGCGCTTTCGTAGGATGTAAACACATTCCTAATGTCCAACTTCTACTTGCCATTTCTTTTTCCAAGTGAAAATTTATTAAGTCTTTAACAAATCTAGAGAAATAATTAAACGGAGTACAATCTAACCAAAAGAATCAAACAGTTCCAACATTTTCATTCAAAACATTAGTCGATAATAGTAAGAAGAAATTACACCATTATCGTAGACTCCAGGAAAGTCAGAGGGACATGGTATAATTAACAGAATGAAAATGAGGACAGTTCTCAGTGAGGGGAGTTATAGAAAGTGAACGACTAAAAGCTGCGGCGTTTTCCAGCCACAGACTCCAGTTGCGGTGTCGCCAAATGAAACTTTAACAGTTCAAACCAAAACTTTGAATGGTTATTCTCTAAGACGCCCCCTTCCATTTGGGGCTATTAATCATCCTTGGAGCTTTTATTTTATATAATCTAATAACACAAAGTAACACATAAGCTACACAGTGGAACTGGGTTAAATGCTAATACCTGGAAACACAGGATATGTTGCTAAGTCTAACAGAGTATGCGGCCTGAGTCCAATTCATGAGTGACCGCAGATCTCTGCACATGATGTCACTCGTCGATCTCTGTGAGGCAGAGCCTTCCCCTCCCTCCCTCCCCTAGTGTTCTCCACTCTTCAGTTTCTTGATAGCAGCAAGTGCAGTGCAGCCCCAGTCATTTCAGTAAGAAAATTTAAATATTACATTTGGCTTTCCTGGTTTAGTGTGAGGGAACCATAAAATGCAAAAGTCAACAAACCTCAGAACAAAATGGCCTTTTTCCTCCCCGTGTCTAAAACTGCAGCATGCTGCCCCAGAGAAATCTATTCACACCCATCACGTTCTCCTCTATGACTTGAGCATTAAAATGAAACTGCCTATCCCTTAAAAGGAGCAGAAGAGCCACACAATGAGCTTCTCCAAAGATCATCACTTGGTTCCAGATTTTTACAATAAGCAATAGCAACATACAAGCATCACTAGAGAAAGCAAGATGGCCTTAACTCAGTCTACTTGACATGTGCTGCTCATCCCTGAAAATCAATGGGGTATTTAAGTTAAAGCTGTATCTTTAAAAGTAATAGGTTATAACGTCTAATTACAGTATTTATCTTTCTTTCTTTCCTCCTTCAATTTCTCCAGTAAAAAAAAAAGTAGGTATGGCTGGTTGATATAAGTAAACACAGCATGGTGACACCCACATACAATCCTAACACTTGAGAAGTTGAGATTGAAATACGATCAGAAGTCATGGCCCTCCTCAACAATATGAAGTCAGGGGTCCTGACCCTCCTCAGCAATGTGATGTCAGAGGTCATGGCCCTACTCAGAAATGTGAAGTCAGGGGTCGTGGCCCTCCTCAGCAATGTGAAGTCAGGGGTCATGGCACTCCTCAGCAATGTGATGTCAGAGGTCATGGCCCTCCTCAGCAATGTGATGTCAGGGGCCATGACCCTCCTCAGCAATGTGATGTCAGGGGTCATGACCCTCCTCAGCAATGTGATGTATCCCAGGCTAGCCTGAAAACCAACCAATCAACTAACAAACAACCAAAGTAAAGGATGTCAATACACTGTAAGAGAAACTTCTGTCCTTATTCCTTACGGTCCTAACATGATGCATTTCAATGCCCTCTATAATTGAAAAAGAAGAAGAAAAAGAAAAAAAAAACAAACAGTGCTACAAAGAGACTATGAGATGTGGAGTCGGGCATTAAATCCCTGCCTTGAGATTCCTGCCTTAAATGATTAAGACTGTGTCCTTATGGAAACCATGGAAGGCCAATCTCTAAAATGTGAAAGTTAAAGTGTAAATGATGCCTAATAATTGCTCCACTCCACCCAGCTTGTAAGTTTGCCTTGTTTCCTGAACATTCTGTAAACAAGTCCATAAAGGACGCACATTATCTTTTAAATCCTCCCAGGTCACTGTTCCGTCTTACTGAGCACAGGCTGCTAAATGCAACGCATGGCTTTACTTCTGTGTCACACCGTTTATCTTCCTCCTGCTCTCGGTACTTGGCACTCCAGTTTCCTCCTGACTAGCAAGGCAGTTGGACTCGCAAGGGCAGATTATGTGCCACTCTTCTCTAGCCCTTTGCATAGCTCATTAGCTGACATCACGGTCTGCTCTACTTCAGCTGAATAATAAAGAGGCTCCTAAACAAGATACACTATCTCTTCCAGCCAGCATTAAACCGCACACCTGAAGATAAGATGATCCCGGAGAAGTCACAGGAAGCTGGTCACAGTAATAAGGAAGGGAATTACAGAACAGCTGGGAGCACATTATTGTACTTCAGCACAGGATCTGACAATGGCCTCAAATATAAAGCCGCCAGAAAGAAGCCCCGAGAAAACCACATTTTTACTTTCTTACACTGAGGCATGATAATGATGTCAATCAAGCAGAATGGGCAGAGCAGTTCCAAGCTTGGGAAGTGGTGCTTAGATTGTAAAATGCCTGGCTCAGAGCCTCAAACATCACTTAATGAGCATCTATTATGTGCCGCACATCATGCCGCATGCTGGCCATACAAAGGTAAGTTATGATGAGGTCGTAGGAGGTACTCAAGACTTTCATGGAGAAGAAAGAGATTATACAGATTGTACAGATTATACAGAGATTATACAGATTATACAGAGATTGTACAGATGATTATAGCGTACTACGGCAAGGAGTGCTATGAAGGGGAGGGTCACACAGAGAGAACAGAAAGGAACATGAAAGAGGACAGAGAGGACATCCGAGGCAGAGGGGCCATCAGGGCAAAGGCATGGGATACAAAAGGTTGGAAGCTGTTTGTGAAATGAGGAAAGATTTTGAGGATGCACAGGGGTAGAAGGAGGTCAGAAAAAAAGGTTTGGGATGTTTAATTAAGTGCAATAACAAACCTAACTTTGGAAGTGTATTAGAAGTGACAACTGCTCACTGGAACAACAGCAACAAAAACAACAACAACAACATAGTGTGATTTTCTTCATCCTTGAGAAAATCCACAAGTTCACCTTAGCTAATGTCATGAGAGCAGTTCTTTTTTCATTACTGTAGCTTTTCTCCAAGAAGAAATTTTTAAATCATGGCAATTAATTTCTCTAACTCTTATCAATTTTTGACTCTGCACCTGGACTCTTCTGGAGGACTAGTAACAGCTCAGTGGTGTATTTGAATATATTCTAATTTTAGTAGTCTGCTGTGTGCAGCCTGCTCAGACTACCAGAATGATGCAAATGAGCTTACAAGAGACAACCACTAGCACTGAAAAGATCAATGAAAAATGCTTGCTGATTTTCCACCCATATATTTCATACTAAAATCATTTATGAAAGCTATGACTGTGAAATGCTTTCTTCATTCAGAGATATTCATGAACAATAACAAGACACCCTGGAGATTAACTCCTTTTTCAAAAAAAAAAAAAGAAGAAGAAGAAGCAGTTAATTTAAAATACTCAACAATCTTACATAAGCCCTAATTATCACTTCAGTGTTTATAGAGTTGACCTATATTTGAAGTGGAAAAAAACAACATTTTTGACAAGGTCTCTAAAAGGAGTGAGGAAAGCCAGTATTATTTTTACTGGGAGTGACTTTAAAATCCCCAGCTACATTCTTAACACAAACATGGGCTGAATTGATAAGCAGGCCAGAAGTTGTTAGTTAAGTAAAAGAGGAAATGAAATTTTTATCCCTTTTGCAGCAAGATGGTTTTATAAGAGCCTCCTTGGTGCATGTCAGTCACACTGTACTTATTTAATAACCATTTCAGAAGGTATAATAAGTAAAGATTACAAAAACCATCGTGCCATGTTAAAAATAATACCCTCTGACCCATCTTTTCTTTGTGTGAGCAGAATCCACATTCTCATTTGCAACCAGATGACTGTATAAGAAACTGTAACCATGAGTTTTCAAGAGCTTTCAAGATTCAAAAATAGGGAATCAACCAACAGAGCATTTAACTGGAATTTTATTTAGGGAACAGCCTCTGTAGGAACAGCTGCTGGCCATGGCCACCTTCCTTCACATTTCCTTCAGTAACTGGGAGATACTGTAAGTTCACGATGCTCTTCCTACTCCAGTCTACTACCTAGCTGTAGACAGCCACATCCTTTTTTGGGGAGTCAAGCAGATAGACAGGGAGATTCTCCAGGATGCTAAGTTCAAACTCCAAGTATCATGGACATGTATACCAACCATAGTCCTGAACCTCATCACTCTCCCTCTGAAACAATTCTTCATCAGAGTGGGAGACTCAAGAACATTTGGCTCTAGCTAAAGAGCTCTCATAGTGCTGTAAAGTCAATGTGGAGGCTACCAGAAAAGAGAAGACCTTAATGGTCTTACTAACCAGGCTGGATCCTGAATATCAATGTACTGACCTGCCAAGGGGCAAGAGGAGCAGGACGATTGCAGGTGGCGTGGGGTGTTAGAGAGGGGTGGGGTGCTTTCTCACTATGCCATGCTCTACAGGAGGAAATTCATGGTACTGAATAAACCTGGTCAAACGTCCATGGCTTGGGAGGTCATGAGCTATAGGAGGAACTTACTATTGTTTTGCCAAATGGTCCTGTTGCCAAAGCTCCTTCTAAATCTTTATATTTATATACATACATTGTGCTTCTCTCAATGCTTGTCAGAGAAGCTTTTTCCAGTGGGCAGCAGTTAATGCAGTGACCCTTAACCAGACACTGCACTGAGGATAAGCAACAGTGAGTGCCCCACGGTAGACAGGACATTGATATCAACCTCTTTCCCAAGAAGGTTCAGGGAATATCACCAAAAAAAAAAAAAAAAAAAAAAAAAAAAAAAAAAAAAAAAAAGATCAGAGAGGAAGAACCAGACGATGGAAAAAGTACTGGGACTGCTACACCAGAGCAAGCCAGATAGTAGTACTCTAACGGGTAAACTCACAAAGACATAGAAAACAGCGAGCAAGCACGTGATTAATAATCACCTTGCCTTGTCATCAAAGGCACAAAGATAAAACTACAAGACAGTATTTTTACCTACCAAATTATCAAAAACATGTTTAAAATATTATATTCATGTTGTCAAGAAGAGCTCAAAATTATACTTTTACATGTCACTGTGGGTATTACTTTTATAGATAAGAATGTAGCAACACATATTTGCCAGAACTTTTTAAAACATAAGCACGCACACACACACACACACACACACACACACACACACATACACACACACTATAGCGGTGGGGTGAGGGGGTGGGGGTGATCAAAGAAAGATTTCTAATAAAGCACCAGGAAAAATAGTGAAGATAGAAAACTATGAAATGAAAGAATAGATTTGTTAATATAAGCTTTATTGTAACAATGTATCCTTTTGGGGGAATATTTGGAGACACTTCAAAAACACATTTAATGCTTTACAGGCTGAAAAATATAGAGAAAAGTCTTAATTTTATGAAAAGAAAAATAAAGATGTTTCCAGACATGAATTAACAAAATTTAGCCAAGACACTGTTGACTTCACTTTCCCCTAAAATTCCTTGACTTTGGGCAATAGGGTTTTCCACATTAATTCTATTGCATCTTCATTCCAATATCTTTGGACCTTTGAACCATGAGAAATTATGTAAAAATACCCATGAATGACCTTAACTTCCACCATATGCAAATATCTACAGCAATAAGAACAAAACACAAAGAGGGTTCCCATAGGGTTAGTGTCCCAAACTCAAAACCCAGAAGAGCTATGATCCTAGCAGGGGCCATCATTATTATCTGTCTTCTATTCAGCCTGCTTTTTTATAGAACCCAAGTCCACCAGCCCAAGGGTGGAACCACCCACAATGGGCTGGGCCAGTCCCTATCACTACTGAAGATATCTTATAGGCCTGCCTACAACCTGATCTTATGAAGATATTTTCTTAATTGAGTTTCACTCCTCTCAGATGGTTTTAGCTTGTGACAATTTGACCCAGAACTACCTAGAACACCCTATGTGGTGGCTTGAATATGCTCGGCCCATGGGCAGTGGCACTATTTGGAGGTGTGGCCTTGTTGGAGGAAGTGAGCTACTGTGCGGTAGGCTTTCAGGCTCCTATGCTCAAGCTCTGCCCAGTGAAGAGAGCATCCCCCTAGCTGCCTGCAGATGCCTCTCCTTCTGGCTGCCTTCAGATCAGGATGTAGAACTCTTGGCTCCACCAGCACCAGGTCTGCCTGCATGATGCCATGCTTCCCACCATGCTGATAATGAACTGAACCTCTGAAACTGTAAGCTAGCCCCACTAAAATGTTTGCCTTGATATGCGTTGCCTTGATCATGGTGTCTCTTCACTGCCATAAAAATCCAAACTAAGACACTATCCAATTACTAACTTTTAGTTTTCAGGTCAGTCCTAAGTTTCAGATTGCAATGGTCTATGGTCTAAGACAGTAAGTATGTCCACTTTAGACACAGAAATACCTTAAAACTGGATGTTTACACTTCTTCCCATTTCTTAAAGTTCTCATGAGGCAGGGCTGGTTAGGAACAGAATACGGTGGACAGATAACTATGACAGTTAAGTTTCCCTCTCTTCACAGAAGCACAAGGAAGAATCTAGTAGTTCAAACTGTAATAATGTATGGTCTCTTCTAAGAAAAGGCCACCCTGGTGTCTGTAGCTTTAAGTTGCTGTCATGAACTGCCAACAGTCCACCCACTGCAGTCCAGGTTCTCCTGTCCCAAGGGTGCCTTTCATGGAGGCTTCTGGTCAGACTCTGGTGCTGTTTGTCTCTTCATTTGAGGGCAGTGCTTCATCCTGTGAATTCAGCTCTCTGAAGGACTAAAGATGAATTGTTGGTTGTTCCTTTTTTCAACAGATTCTTTTAGTAACTATGGGGAATGTCTATGGGAGGGGAAAGTCTAGCTTCCCAAATATGAGGGCTTTCATTTCACAGCTTTTAGGAGATTGAGTACAGTGTGTGTGTGTGTGCGTGCGTGTGTGTGTGTGTGTGTGTGTGTGTGTGTGTGTGTGTGTGTGTTTTAAAAGGTTAGAGTTACAGGATGGGCTTTTAATTTTGTGTTTATGAAAGTACCATCATGGTCCTGGAGGTGCACTGAGTTAACTGAAAAATTCAGTTATGTAAAGCTCTGCGGCTCTGTTGATGAGGGAAAAAAAATGATATAAAAGTGTTAAAAGCATAAAGTGTAACAAGGTACAAGAAAATACACCCACCATCCTCTGCTTCTGCTTCAGAACAGAAGCTTAAGAAGAAAGCAAAACAAAACTACAAAAGGAGGTATAGATGTGAACACTGCTTCACTGGATTGTATTGTTTATTTAAAGCCCTTCTTTATCCCCATTTCTTCCTTCTATAAAATAATGGTTTATAAAAAGTTCCTCTGTGGGTTATTTTTAAGAAATGACTTCAAGATCTCTGCCCTAATGTGCACGGTATAAATAGGCTTCTTGGTGCTATGTCTGCCCTGTTAGTTTCATTGCTACTAGGCTATAACTCCTTAACTTGCTATTGCCACTGCTGAAAAATACTTCAATCACAGTGTCTACCACACTGTGCAGTGTGGAATACTTGTTAGCTGAACACAGTACACTTAAAGCGTGCTACTGACCTTCCTGCAGTGCTGAGATAAATTTCATAATTAAAAACCTAATCTCCATCAAGTTATACATAAAATGTTACCTTGTACATTAGAAGTATGAACCAACAAAGAAGCAAAATAAATACTATTGAGTACAAATGTTTAAGTGTCAAAAACACTGGAATAAAAAAACACAATCAGTGTTATTAGCCAATGGGGCCCAACAGGCCTCCCTCCCCAAAATTGTACAGGCTATTACCATTGCTTTGGGTCACTCTCCAGAGCTTGATGCCAATGCCCTATGGCTATAGATACCACAAACTGAGTCATAGCATATTAAGAAAACAAGCTGATACTGACCTGTAATCCTCTTTCCTACTAGCTAGCATTCATAGTGTTTAAAGGTGCTATGCACACACCAACTAGGAAAAAAGGAATCAACGGCCTTGCCCAACTATAAACCCTGCAAGCTACAATAACACTGAGAAGATGAACCCACTGGTATAATAATACATTTTATGGGAGTAATCAACTCTTTTCTGATTTGATTTGAGGCTTGTTTCACAAGATGAAACTTGTGCCTGGTATAGTTAACTGGGCCAAAAACCTGTGGCTGTCTAGCTAGGTCATCAGCTGTAGGTGAAAGCATAATCTATTATTGCTATTTAATCTATTCTTTTTGCAAAGGATGGTGTACTGGCTGGTTTGTTTGTTAACTTGACACAGCCTGGAGTTATCACAGAAAAAGGAGCTCCATGAGATCCAGCTATAAGGCATGTTTCTCAATTAGTGATCAAAGAGAGAGGGTCCATTGTGGGTGGTGCCATCCCTGGGTTGGTAGTCTTGGGTTCTATAAGAGAGCAGGCTGAGCAAGCCAGGGGAAGCAAGCCAGTAAGTCGCATCCCTCCATGGCCTCTGCATCAGCTCCTGCTTCCTGACCTGCTTGAGTTCCAGTCCTAACTTCCTTTGGTGATGAACAGCAATGTGGAAGTGTAAGCTGAACAAACCCTTTCCTCCCCAACTTGCTTCTTGTCATGTTTTGTGCAGGAATAGAAACCCTGAATAAGACAGATAGTGAGTAATTCATGACCCTTTAACTGCTCAGCTTTGAGGGAGTATGGGGCAATTAATTGTAGTGTAACCAACCCTTATCATGACATCTATGATACAGCCTTCTCCCCAAGGCTCAGGGACCATTAAGGAAGAGGTACAGGAAGGCTGTAGGGAAGAAATACTGGATGTCCACAGTAAAAGAATATATGTTAGACATGACAGGACCATTGCAGACATGAACTCACAATGGCTGTGACTGCATCATGAGACCTGGACAAGATCAAGTCAGCCCAAACTCCAACATGAATGGGGAAGGGCTCAAAAAGTCCTACCCTTAGCTGGGGATCTATTGGAAGCCAATGGAGGCTGAAGAACAGAGAGTCCGTTTTCTTCAATGATGTAGCCTGAGAGACCTACCCCTACCCATGCATATACACACAGCACTATGTGGAATTTAATAACAGAGTTCGTGTTGGGAAGATAAAGCAGTGGAGCAGATAGGGAAGGAAGTGGAGTTGAGGAATTGGAGGTCATTTTTGGTCAAACCGCATAATATAGGCATGTATGGAATCCTAGAGTTGCTGGTCTCATGGCTGCCCATGTGTGCTTAAGTACTGGCCTACGAATACGACACGACTAGCCAAGTAGAGATGATAGACTGTAGTAGGAAATGGGTCTATCAGCATCTAATTATAGCTCAGTTAAGTCAGATTTATTGGCACAGATATTAAGAATATAAAGAGATCGTGACAACCACAGCTGGATAAGCAAGGCACTATATATAAAAATCATCATCTCCTGAGGAGTACTCCAAAACAAGTCTACAAATCCTGCAGCCAATTACTACAGCTACAGAAATCCATACAGTATCTTCACATATCAATATTTTGTCTCAATTCCACCTAAGTTCATTGGCTTTGAAAGGCATAATACTGACTGGTGTCTAATATGTTTGGATTAAAAATGGACATTAAGTTGTAATGAAAAGTCTCCAACCACTTCTATGCCAACAGTTACTGTTTTCTATAATCACCTGTGAGCTACACACTGCTATGACCCTCACTGCTATGACCATAGAGTCCTCTTTCTCTTTCTCAAATAACTCTCTAAAATGGAGGGAACATTTTTAGCTTTTAGGTAGTACAAAAATAGGCCACCAGTTATATAAGGTTTGTTTTAAATCAAAATAATTACACCATATAGAAAATAGTACAGAGAAAAACATAGCTATATACAATGTGATTCAGCCATTCTTTTAAAACAAATCACAGCTCGACAAGCTTTGTTCTTCTGATCTACTGAAGTAGTTACTAAAATAGGAACACTATACACCAGACAAAGTAAGGGCTACTGTTCATAAGATAAAGAACTCTGCCTTCCTTCTACACATGGTCAAAGAGGAAAGGAGCTTGTTAAGAACCGATGAAGCATCATATTTATCCTAATAACATTTAAATACCTAGGTTTATATGTTCAAGTCACTAAAAGAGAAATTTGTAAAGCCTAGAAAATTATAAATAGTTACAAAGTGAAAAGCTGAAAATAGCTAGAATAAATTCACCAATCCATCAAAAAAATGATATATTATTAAAATGACTTTGTCTTCCAGGATCTCTGAGCTAACAATAAGAAACTGAACCAAACTTTTGGGAGAATAATGGCACAAAAATCACTCCCTGTAATGGATGCTTCTACCTCACAATGCAACCAAGTCCATTGTGCCGGAGATAATAGAACTCTCTCACAAGTTACTGCACTGTTGCCAAGCAACAAGAAATAAAGTGTCAAGATTAGTACTTTGTTTTATACATCTTTATCATCAATGAACCTTGTTTCTATTCTGCCATTCTCCATGCAAATGGTCATCAGGCAGGGACTTATATTTAGTAAGCTACAATCGTCACTAACCCCAAAAAAAGAAGTAGGTAGCAAGCTTTTGGCAAGTCTATATTTTATATTTATTAATGTTATAGTAATTTTATTATTGAGATTATTTCACCAAGCAGATAAACACAATATGTCTTCATTAAAAACATCTCCATTAGAATCCAAACTGTTTTAATCCAAGTGGACCAATCATGAAAATTCAAGGAAAGGAGCAGTCTTTAAATACTTCAATACCCTAAAACAAACAGCTCATTTAGTATAGCTATGTTAGAATATGATCAGACTTTCTGTCAAAACGTTCTACACCTGGCCACACTTGAAGCACAGAATTTATATGTATAGATACTTCTTTTAGAGAGGATTAGCAAAGGAAAATAAAAGTGAAACATAAATAAATGAAAACTTATGAAGAAAATAAGTGCAAGATGATACAAGCTAATGGGTCTAAAAGCAAAGCAACCCATAGGCATGATCTCCATCCTTCTCACGTCTCTGCTACAAGAAGCAAGGCTGTTAACAGCATTGTGCCTTCAGAGAGAAGAGCCTCCAGTCACACAGAGATCGCTTAGTGACAGAGAAGGATTCTTTCCCTCCTTGTCAGAGCAAATAGCTCTCTTTACACTTTCCTCTTTGTGTTCCACACAACTGGCCAACAAAAGGGGTCTGGGGTAGATTCAAGAGGATCAGATTATACTATTTCATTTCTCCTCTTTTTTCCACTCTTGCTTTTGAAACAGGGTCTTACTGTGTTGTCCTGGCTGGCCCTGGACTCACTGTGTGGTCCAGGCTAGTTTCATACATACAATCTTCCCAACACCACCCCCTGAGTGCCGGGATCATAGGTCTGTGCCACCATATCTGGCAATGTAAACTGTTTCTTTCATAGTCTCGTTCTTCTTGTGGGTTAACAGAAACAGAGAGCTCTATCGGGTTAATACTGAAGTGCACGGAAGTGCATTCACACACTGAATGTCAAGTTTGACATTTCGGCAAAGTTCTCATAAACACTGTGTCTCCACATGCCAATCAGGGATGTTTGTGTGAATTACTTCTGCACAATTGGTATGAGCAATTGTTGCCTATGTGTAGTATAAATATTTGAAACTGGAGCTTTCTACAAGAATTCCTCGATATGGTTAAAAGTATTTGTCCCACGGGGACAGAAGCATTAATTCTTCTTGTCAATCTGTTTACGCCATGTTTGTCCTTTATGGTCCATTGGAGTTGGCCTGAATCCCACTTCTGTTGCAACTTTGTGTCAAGTCCTTAATAAACTCAAGATTTAAAATAAAAGACATTTGGATGGAGAGATGGCTCCGCAGTCAGGAACACAGGCTGTTCTTCCAGAGGACATGGGTTCAGAGCCCAGCATCCACATTCCAACTGATAGCCTTCTGTAACTCCAGTTCCAGAGGATCCGAGGCCCTCTTTGGCCTCTGAGGATGCCAAGCACACAAATGGTGCACAGCTAGATATATGTAAAGGCAAAACACTGGATGCATTAAATACAACACAAAAATTCACCAAATAAAAAGCAATTTGAGAGAAGAAGAACCACATCTGCCCCTGAGGTGCTTTCATTTTCTCTAAAGCAGCAGGAACGTGGTCAGTCTCTAACGTTGATACACTAATTGTTCGGCTTCCTGACGATGACAAATCCACAGGATCCACTGAAGTAATTAAGCCACCTGGCTAAAAGCCACTGTGTTCGCACATTCTATCATAGAGGGAAATAATAACCGTTCGGATCACTTCTGCTAAGATAATTCATGAGGCTTTATTAACGCAAAGGCCTATAAGCAGAGCAAGGAGTCACAAAGCCTAAAATGTTCCAGTCTCACAATCACATTCTCTCCTCATCTGAGTCTCACTGTCAGACTTTGGCATTATTCTATTGTTTGTTACTATAAAAAAGTAACCTGTCTAAAGAAAATGCAGGGACAAAGTGTGGAGCAAAGACTGAAGAAAAGGCCATCCAGAGACTGCCTCTCCTGGGGATCCATCCCATATACAGACACTAAACCCAGACGCTACTGCAGATGCCAAGTAGTACTTGCTGACACAAGCCTGGTATAGCTGTCCCCTGAGAGGCTTTGCCAGAGCCTGACCAATACAGAGGTGGATGTTCAAAGCCAACCATCAGACTGAGCAGAGGATCCCCAAGGAAAGAGTTAGGGGACTGAAGAAGCTAAAGGGGATTGCCATCCCACAGGAAGAACAACAATATCAACCAACCAGAGCCACCAGAGCTTAAACCACCAACCAAACCATGGAGGGACTCACGGCTCCACCCACATACGTAGCGGGGAATTGCCTCGTCTGGCATCAATGGGAGGGGAGGCCCTTGTTCCTGTGGAGGTTCAATGACCCACCATAAGGAGATGCTACGGTGGTGAGATGAGAGTGTGAGTGAGGAGCTCCCTCATAGAAGCAAGTGGGAGGAAGGATGGGATAGGGGTTTGCAGAGAGAAAACCAGGAAGGGGGACAACATTTGAAATGTAAATAAATAAAATAACCAATGGGGAAAAAAAAACTAAAGTAACTGGGACCATGTACATTATAGGCAAAATCAAGGTATTCAGTGTGTAGGTTTAGAGACTAAAAGCCAAGATCAGGTAACTCATCAGTACTGCCTCTGCTGGTGAGGGTTCCCTTGACTACTATACAACATGGAGAGAAATCAAGATGGTAGGTAGCCTTGAGTGAGCCACACCCTAGACTAACTCACTTCGGAAGACTATCATTCATCTCTCTTAAGGGAACTCTTGCCATTACCTAATTGCCTCCCAATAATCCCCAAATCTTAACAGTTCTGTCAGCCCTTTGTTTCCTCATAGTAAGGACCAGCTTTCAGAACAGGAGCCTAGGTGGGTTAATTCACACCCAAACCCTAAGAAAGCCTTAACGTTTCATGGGAACTATTATCAAATGTCCTAAAAATAAAAATTAAATTTCACCTAGCTCTGAAGAAGATTTCATCACTTCCCTCTCAAGAAAGCTGCTCATGTAGCACTGTAGCCTACCACCCTGCCCAGAAAAGAAGACAATTCTGGCGGTGGTGGCGCACGCCTTTAATCCCAGCACTTGGGAGGCAGAGGCAGGTGGATTTCTGAGTTCGAGGCCAGCCTGGTCTACAGAGCGAGTTCCAGGACAGCCAGGGCTATACAGAGAAACCCTGTCTCGATAAAACAAACAAACAAAACAAAACAAAACAAAACAAAAACAAAAAAGAAGAGATGACAATTGGAGCATACTTTGATCAAAACACATAATGAACCTTATGAAATTCTCAATAAAAATTATTTTTCAAAACCCTATAAGTGGGATACAGAGATACCTTAGCAGTTAAGAATACTGTTCTCATTGCTTGAGCCTAGGTGTTCCAGACCGGTCTCATCAACATAGCAATACTTCAGATGGCCTTATCTCAACATAATAGTGGCAATAGTAGTATAAAGGCCAGAGCCACTAAGCGTCTGTAACAGGGTATAATTTTAGGGCATTCAGGGTATAATTTTACCCCTAATAGGTGACAGGTACAGACTACAACAGAAAACAAATCAATAAAAACCAATCAATATTTACTGAACTTTTTCTAGCTCTTCTTTGTACCCCAAACCCCAAAGTTCAAAAACCGTAAACTCTTCACTGTTCTCTTCATATCCTGCATAAATAAACTAATAAAAATTACAAAAAAAAAAAAAGAATACTGTTCTCCTAGGGGACCTGGGTTCAATTCCCCAACACCCACATTAAGGCTCACAAATGTCTTCACTTCCTGGGGATCCAATGCACCCATCCGGTTTTTGTAGGCACTGAATGGTTGTGATACACGAAGGCAAAACAGCCATAAATATAAAATAAAAATCAAGGTTAAGAAAAATTGAAAATCCTGGCTGGGCATGGTGACACATGCCTTTAATCCCTGAACTTGGGAGAAGAGATAGGTGGATCTCTGAGTTCGAAACCAGCCTGGTCTACAAAGTGAGATCCAGGACAGCCATAATGGGCTGTTACACAGAGAAACTCCATCTTGAAAAACCAAAGCCAAAGCCAAACCAAACAAACAAAAGTAAGACGAAAAAGTCATCACAACGCGGCTTTTTACTGAACACCTCGTTTATGAATTGCGTCTTTCCTTGACACTGCCTAGTCCGTTTCTCATTGATGTTTAACATTGTTACATGCTCTCTGTCTCACTTACTTATTCTGCATGGCCTGTCAGGACCATCAGACTAAATGTTCCCTAAGGATTGAGAGCTCTCTCTCCTTCATGTTGAAGTACCCAGAGAAGTGCCAGGCATGCTAGAATTTCAGACTGTGGGTGAATTTGTCTTAAACATCACTGAGACACATTATCTGGCACTTGTATCAAGATAAAAAAAGTGAGGGAGTGATGGAGATTTGGGTGGGGCAGGAAGGATGATGGACACCCAACTGCAGCGAGTGTTGGGCTAAGGAGGGTTCACACAGCGTTTGCTTACAGTTACATATGTTCACAGCCCTTCTTGAAAACATACATCTTAAGTGTAAATTTGCAATGTCATTTGCATCTCAGTCTTCGCCTTTCAGTACTCTCTAGCCAGACACAACATGTATCAGCTTGGAAGACAGCAGATGTCCCCGACTCTTTTCCTCACGTCACCCTCCAAAAGAGATGGGGTTTGCCTGTCCCTGGTACAGAACCTGAAGTCACAGTTTTCAAAGCTTCACTCTTACAGATATGACAAAAAGAAACCTTAGGATATCACCCTGGAAAACACATTTTTAAACCTCCTTATGACACATAATTTTCAAAAGAGGGAGACTGAAAACATATAATTATCCTCATGATGGTTGCCTCGGGGAAAAACGCAGGCTCTTATCTTCAATAGACAATTTCTAGGTCTTCAATCGTTGTGAGCCAAGCAGGTGGTGTGTACATATTTGTATGTCCCTATTATCTTGTGATGCAAACAATTCTTTTGATAGGCAATTATGTCAATATATGTAAATATAAAGAGTACGAAACAGAAATGAGTTTAGCTTGTGAAAATGAATATATTTCTTTTTTTTTTCTAAGGCAAGACCAGCCAGGAGGCACAGGCCTCACAAGTGGCAGGGCATCTGGGACAGGATCCTTTCTACCTCCATCTACACCTAAAAAGGATAGCAGATCCACAGCCCTCTCTGTACCTTTCCTGCAAGTGGAGACCCTGTCTCCAGGATGTGTTCTGACCCCAGGACTCAGAAGGGACGACTGATCCATAGCCCTCTGCACACGGATCTTAACAGAGGAGAGCTGATCTCCCAGAAGTGCTGACACAGGCTTACAGACCCACAGGAGGAACAAGCTCCAACAAGAGACAGCAAACATCTAACACTAGAGATCAACAGATGGCGAAAGGAAAACGCAAGAAGCTTACCAACAGAAACTCAGATTACTTGGCAACATCAGAACCCAGTAATCCCACCACAGCAAGTCCTGGATATACCAAAACACTGGAAAAGCAAGATCTGGATATAAAATCATATCTCACAATGGTGATAGAGGAATTTTAGAAGGACATGAATAACTCCCTTAAAGAAATACCAGAGAACACAGGTAAGCAGGTACAAGCCCTTAAAGAAGAAGCACAAAAATCCCTTAAAGAATTACAGGAAAACACAACCGAACAGGTGAAGGAATTGAACAAAACCATCCAGGACCTAAAAATGGAAGTAGAAACAATTAAGAAATCACAAAGACAGACAACTATGGAGATAGAAATCATAGGAAAGACGTCAGGAGTCATAGATGCAAGCATCACCAACAGAATACAAGAGATAGAAGAGAGAATCTCAGGTACAGAAGATACCATAGAAATCATTGACACAACAGTCAAAGAAAATGCAAAATCCAAAAAGCTCCTAACCCAAAACATCCAGGAAATCTAGGACATAATGAGACAACCAAACCTAAGGATAATAGGTATAGAAGAGAGTGAAGACCTCTAACTTAAAGGGCCAGTAAATATCTTCAGCAAAATTATAGAAAAAACTTCCCAAACCTATAGAAAGAGATGCCCATGAACATAAAAGAAACCTATAGAACTCCAAATAGACTGGATCAGAAAAGAAATTCCTCCCGCCACATAATAGTCAAAACATCAAATGCACAAAACAAAGAAAGAATACTAAAAGCAGAAAGGAAAAAAGGTCAAGTAACATATAAAGGCAGGCCTATCAGAATCACACCAGACTTCTCCCCAGAGACTATGAAAGCCAAAAGATCCCAGACTGATGTCATATAGACCCTAAGAGAACACAAATGCCAGCCCAGGCTACTATACCCAGCAAAACTCTCAATTACCATAGATGGAGAAACCAAAGTATTCCATGAAAAAAAAAATTTACACAAAATATTTCCACAAATCCAGTCCTTAAAAGGATAATAAGTGGGAAACTCCAAAGAAAAGAAACTACATCCTAGAAAAGGCAAGAAAGTAATCTTCCAAAAAAAACTAAAACAAGATAGCCACATGAACAGAATTCCAACTCTAACAACAAAATAACAGGAAGCAACAATTACTTTTCCTTAATATCTATTAATATCAATGGGCTTAATTCCCCAATAAAAAGACATAAACTATCAAACTGGTTACATAAACAGTATCCAACATTTTGTTGCTGGAAACCCACCTCAGTAACAAACACAGACACTCCCTCAGAATAAAAGGCTGGAAAACAATTTTCCAAGCTAATGGTACCAAGAAAAAAACTGGACTAACCATTGTAATATCGAATAAAACAGACTTTAAACCTAAAGTGATCAAAAAAGATAAAGAGGGACACTTCATACTCATCAAAGGTATGATCTACTAAGATTAACTCTTAATTATGAACCTCTATGCTCCAAATGCAAGGGCATCTACATTCATAAAAGAAACTTTACTAAAGCTCAAAGCACACATTGCACCGCACACAATAATAGTAGGAGACTTCAACACCCCACTCTCTGCAATGGACAGATCATGGAAACAGAAAATAAACAAAGGTACAGTCAGACTAACAGAAGTTATGAAACAGATGGATTTAACAGATATCTATTTATCCTAAAACAAAAGGATATACCTTCTTCTCAGCACCTCATGGTACCTTCTCCAAAACTGACCATATAATTGGTCACAAATCAGGCCTCAACAGATACAAGAAGATTGAAATAATTCCTTGCATCCTATCAGATCACCATGGACTAAGACTGCTCCTTAATAACAATATAAACAATAGAATGCCCACATACACGTGGAAGCTTAACAACACTCTACTCAATAATAACTTGGTCAAGAAAGAAATAAAGAAATTAAAAACTTTCTAGAGTTTAATGAAAATGAAGCCATAACAAACCCAAACTTATGGGACACAATGAAAGCAGTCCTAAGAGGAAAACTTATAGTTGTATGTGCCTCCAAAAAGAAACTGGAGAGAGCATACACCAGCAATTTAACAGCACATCTGAAATCTCTAGAACAAAAAGAAGCAAATTCACCCAAGAGGAGTCAAAGGCAGGAAATAATCAAACAAAGGACTGAAATCAACCAAATGAAAACAAAAAGAACTATACAAAGAACCAAACCAGGAGCTGTTTTTTGAGAAAATCAACAAAATAGATCAACCCTTAGCCAGACTAACTAGAGGGCACAGAGACAGTATCCTAATTAACAAGGTCAGAAATGAAAGGGGAGACATAACAACAGACAATAAGGAAATCCAAAAAATCATGAGATCCTACTACAAAAGCCTATACTCAACAAAACTGGAAAACCTGGATGGAATGGACAATTTTCTAGACAGATACCAGGTACCAAAGTTAAATCAAGATCAGATAAACAATCTAAACAGTCCCATATCAGCTAATGAAATAAAAATGGTCATTAATAGTCTCCCAACCGAAAAAAGCCCAGGACCAGATGGGTTTAGTGCAGAGCTTTATCAGACTTTCAAAGAAGACCTAATACCAATACTCCTCAAACTATTCCACAAGAAAGAAACAGAAGGTACTCTACCCAATTTGTTCTATGAACCCACAATTACTCTTATACCTAAACAACACAAAGACATAAAAAAGAAAGAAAACTTCAGACCAATTTCCCTCATGAATACCGATGCAAAAATATTCAATAAAATTCTTGCAAACTGAATCCAAGAACACATCAAAACGATTATCCATCATGTTCAAGTAGGCTTCATCCTAGGGATGCAGGGATGGTTCAATATACAGAATTCCATCAATGTAATTCACTATATAAACAAACTCAAAGAAAAAAACGATATGATCATCTCATTAGATGGTGAGAAAGCATTTGACAAAATCTAACATCCCTTCTTTATAAAAAGTCTTAGAAAGATCAGGAATTCAAGGCCCATACTTAAACATAGTAAAAGCAATATACAGCAAACCAGTAGCCATCATCAAACTAAATGGAGAGAAACTTGAAGCAATCCCACTGAAATCAGAGAGTAGACATGGCTGCCCACTCTCTCCCTACCTATTCAATATTGTACTTGAAGTCCTAGCCAGAGCAATTAGACAAAAAAAGGAGATCAAAGGGATATAAATTGGAAAGGAAGAAGTCAAATTATCATGATTTGCTGATGATATGAAAGTATATTTAACTGACCCCAAAAATTCCACCAGAGAGCTCCTAAACCTGATAAACAACTTCAGCAAAGTAGCTGGATATAAAATTAACTCAAGCTAGTCAGTGGCCTTCCTCTACACAAAGGATAAACAGGCAGAGAAAGAAATTAGGGAAACAACATCCTTCACAATAATCACAGATAATATAAAATACCTTGGTGTGACTCTAACTAAGCAAGTAAAAGATCTGTTTGACAAGAACTTCAAGTCTCTGAAGAAGGAAATTGAAGAAGATCTCAGAAGATGGAAAGATCTCCCATGCTCATGGATTGGCAGGATTAATATAGTAAAAATGGCCATCTTACCGAAAGCAATCTACAGATTCAATGCAATCCCCATCAAAATTCCAATTCAACTCTTCACTGACTTAAAAAGAGCAATTTGCAAATTCATCTGGAATAACAAAAAATCTAGGATAGTGAAAACTATTCTCAACAATAAAAGAACTTCTGGTGGAATCATCATCCCTGACCTTAAGCTGTACTACAGAACAATTGTGATAAAAACTGCATGGTATTGATACAGTGACAGGCAGGTAGATCAATGGAATAGAATTGAAGACCCAGAAATGAACCCACAAACCTATGGCCATTTGATCTTTGACAAAGGAGCTAAAACCACCCAGTGGAAAAAAGACAAAGCTTCTGTAAGGCAAAAGACACTGTCAATAGGACAAATCGGCAACCAACAGATTGGGAAAAGATCTTTACCAACCCTATATGTGATAGAAAGCTAATATTCAATACATACAAAGAACTAGAGAAGTTAAGACTCCAGAAAACCAAAGAACCCTATTTAAAAAAATGGGGTACAGAGCTAAACAAAGAATTCTCAACTGAGGAATACCAAATGGCTGAGAAGCACCTAAAGAAATGTTCAACATCCTTAGTCATCAGGAAAATGCAAATCAAAACAATCCTGAGATTCCACCTCACACCAGTCAAAAACTCAGGTGACAGCAGATGCTGGAGAGATTGTAGAGAAAGAGGAACACTCCTTCATTGCTGGTGGGATTGCAAGCTGGTACAACCACTCTGGAAATCAGTTTGGTGGTTCCTCCAGAAATTGGACATAGTACTATCAGAAGACCCAGCTATACCACTCCTGGGCATATACCCAGAAGATGCTGAAACAACATGTAATAAGGAAACATGGTCCACTATATTCATAGCAGCCTTATTTATAATAGCCAGAAACTGGAAACAACCCAGATGTCCCTCAACATAGGAACGAATACAGAAAATGTGGTACATCTACACAATGGAGTATTACTCAGCTATTAAAAACAATGAAATTTAAAAAAACAATGAAATTATGAAATTCTTAGAGAAATGAATAAATCTGGAGAATATCATCCTGAGTGAGGTAACCTAATCACAAAAGAACATTCATGGTATGCACTCTCTGATAAGTGGATATTAGCCCAGAAGATCAGAATATACAAAGTACAATCCACAAACCACAAGGAATCAAGAAGAAGGAAGACCAAAGTATGAATACTTTGCTCCTTCTTAAAAGGGGAAACAAAATACCCATGGAAGGAGTTGCAGAGACAAACTATGGAGCAGAGACT
>NW_022196914.1:777714-784782 GCF_008632895.1 Mastomys coucha | reverse complement strand
TTTTGGAGGGGAAACTGGGAAAGGAGGTATTATATGATGTGTAAATAAAGAAAATATGTAATGAAAAAGAAAATGAATATATTTATTGTAAATAAAAGTGAAAAGCAACTAAGATAGTTGAAAGGGCATTGTATAAATCTTTGTTTCATAACACCAACTTAAAAACAGGCTGATGGCCCGGATGCACACACACAGCACAGGCTGATGGCGTGAATACACACACACACACACACACACACACACACACAATTAAAAAATAACAAAACAGGTTATTTCAGTCACAGGCGGCCCTGGCAGCCTTCAGTGGTTGAGTCAGAGGACCTTTTCTGACAGCAAGTGCAAGTGCACTCCAGGTTGGGTTATCAGCCCAGCAGTCCCCTGAGTGAAGCACTCTCCGCCCTCCTCTAGGTTTTCTATATTAAGCATGAAAAAAGAAAAAGAAGGAAAAATAAACAGAGAAAAGGACAGGGTTGAGCATGCTGTGCACACAGACAGCTGGGACAGGGTGTCATGGGGAGTTCGGGGGTTGACAAGAGTCTTCCTGAGACAGACCAAAACAGACCCCAATAAGCCAGCCCAAGAGACCTGACAGCCATTGCTGCCCCTTGTTGTTCACGTGAAGCAAAACACCCAGGAGTCACTCTGGGCTGGGCTGGTTTTACTCATCAGCTTGTGAAGTTCATCAGGGACGACTTCACCCACGCAGAGAGAGGGAAGTCCAAAATAACAGGCTGGGGCTAAAACGAGAAACATCTCTCTGGCTTGTGTGCCAACATGTGTTCCCACTTCTACTGTCTCGCTTAAATAATCACCCAGTTCCTTCACAGGGCCAGACAGACACAACCAGAACCGGGCAGGCTGCAGCTTCATGGAGAAGCACCCAAATGGTTGCTGCTTTTCAGAAAAATAGGTGTGATGTTGTTCACACATCCCTGTTCACTTCTTTGCTTTTATGTGCCATAAGGCTGGCTGTATAGGATGCATCAGAAAGAGAAAACATACCTATACAAGGTAAAAATAGTAATTAATATCAAAGGTGATTTGATTTTCTCCTTTTCATAAACACTCTGGCTTATTTTTTGGTATAAAATATTTACCATAAATGAACTGTTATATAATTGTGTAACACATGTTGGTACATGATTTACAGAATTCCAACACTTGGTAGATGGAGGCAGGAAGGTCAAGTGTCCAAACATGGTTTGGGCTATAGACATAATTAAGACAATTATCTTTCTCTCTCTCTGCTATCTGAAATACAGGATCTACCACAGTGATAATTCCCACTATGTAAGATACTATTCACAGTACTAGAGTGACCTCCAATGACCAGATATGGGGAAAACTGTGAAAAAACACTCAACAGAATGAGCAGAATCCAAGAGAAAAAACTGAGTAAATTCAGAGGGCTCCTGCTCACAGTCTGACTCAAAGTCACCTTCAAGGTAGACAGTACTGGCGGCAAAGGGAGCTTCCAGCAGACTGACCCACAAGAGCCCAATCCTGCATACCTGCTTGATTCTGGTTCAATATCATCCAAGAGTTTGAAACTTTATCCATTTACAGTGACTTGAAGTATGTCATCATTCCATTTGCGGCTCCAGACAGTGATGTAGTTAAAAATCGCAATGCACTGAAAGAGTGTGCAGTGTCTGGCACATAATAGCATTTTTTAGTGATCCTCGTGGTCAACATTTAACATCCAGAATAATCTGAAAATGGAGTGATCTCCCCAGTTTCATTTAAACATCTCACCTTTGATGAATTCCCAATCCCTCCCATCCAGACTACCACAATACACAATTACATGGGATAGAAGAGAGGGATCCTAACAATCTGCAGGGCAAGAAACATAACAGGCTCAACAGAACACAGAAGAGAACAAGGAAGCACAGCTCTGGGGTTCTTTCTCTACTTAGAGTAACACAAAGATCAGAAAGTTATAATAAAATTTTGCATCTGAAATGTGAAAATTTCAAATTAAAAAACTTCAATTCTAAATTATTTTCTACTTTTGAGAACACTGTCATAAGTCAACCTAAGCGTGTGGAGCCTTTATGGAGAGCATCCAGAGGAGGTAGGTTTAATGCTCCTATTGCCTCAGGCTGTTCTGCTTAAATTCCTCAGTATGAATTGAATCTTGACTCCTTATTTTGAAAGAATTGTGTGTGTGTGTGTGTGTGTGTGTGTGTGTGTGTGTGTATGTGAGTGTGTGTGTGTGTGTTTGTGTGTGTGTGAGTGTGTGTGTGTTTTTGTGTGTGTGTGAGTGTGTGTGTGTTTGTGTGTGTAAGTGTGTGTTTGTGTGTGTGTAAGTGTGTGTGTGTGTGTTTGTGTGTGTGTGTGTGTGTGTGTGTGTGTGTGTGTTTACATGGGTGTTTTGCCTGCATATATGCACACCAGAAGAAAGCATTGGATTCCATGTACTACAGTTTCACACAGACTTCAGTTATAGACAGTAGTGAGCTCCCATGCTGGGAATCGAACTTAAGACCTCTGGAAGAGTAGCTAGTGCTCTTAGCCACTGAACCATCTTGTCAGCACCACATCTGTCTTATTTAGGGTTTTACTGCTGTGAAGAGATACCATGACCAAGACATCTTTCATAAGGACAACATTTAATCGGGGCTGGCTTACAGGTTCAGAGGTTCAGTCCATTATCATCAAGGTGAGAACATGGCAGCATCCAGGCAGCTACGGTGCAGGAGGAGATGAGAGTTCTACAGTGTCATCTGGTGGCTGCTAGCAGAATATTGACTTCCAGGCAACTAGGGTAAGGGTCTTTTTTTTGTGGGGGTTGGGGAGTTGAGACAGGGTTTCTCTGTATAGCCCTGGCTGTCCTGGAACTCACTCTTTAGACCAGGCTGGGCTCAAACTCAGAAATCCACCTGCCTCTGCCTCCCAAGTGCTGGGATTAAAGGCATGCACCACCACTGCCTGGTTAGGATAAGGGTCTTAAAGCCCACACCCATAGTGACACACCTACTCCAACAAGGTCACACCTTCTAATAGTGCCACACCCTGGACCAAGCATATACAAACCATCACATCTTAATTTATCTTTTAATCCAGCTTTGTTTAAGAAAGCTTCCCATGATGAGCATGATGTACGCCAGCACAGGAGTTGCCAGTCACAAGGGGCTAGTGAGCCTCTGAGTGGTGACCAGCATGGCCTAAAGCCTGAACTTACACTGCCTTTACTTTTAATGAATGCACATATAAAAGTCACATGGGGCTAGTGGCCAGCCTACCATACAGGGCCATTAGTTGAGAATGGCTTCCCCAGAGCACCAGCACCAACAGGTTCCTAACGTGGCTCTGGGTCAGCCAGGATAGAATGCTGTGATAGAGAGGATATTTCTGTTGTAGAACAAGGATGGACAGCTTATGTTCAGGCTCAGTTCAATAACTTCCTCTCTTACAACCAAAGATCCTCTCTTGAGAACTACAATGTCATTGGACGGCAACAAGTTTGCTTTCACTCCTTTAAGAAAAGTGTTGGGCTGGTGAGATGGCTCAGCGGGTTAGAGCACCGATTGCTCTTCTGAAGGTCATGAGTTCAAATCCTAGCAACCACATGGTGGCTCACAACCACTCGTAATGAGATCTGATGCCCTCTTCTGGTGTGTCTGAAGGCAGCTACAGTGTACTTATAATAAATACATAATAAATAAATCTCTAAAAAAAAAAAAGAAAAGAAAAGAAAAGTGTTGCTGAAAGGAACAGGATTCTAGTAGGAGACAAAAATTAAACTCCACCCATGATAATGCCATCTTCTGGCAGACTTGTAGAAGTATGTGAAACTCAATGCTAAGCTATCAATTATGTTAAGCTATGTGGTAGGCCTTTGTGCTGGCTGGGTTCTATCAACTTGATACAAACTTAGACATATCTGGGAAGAGGGAATCTTTATTACTATCATTATTACTATTATTTTAAGGATATGGGTGGTTATGCTGATATATACATTGTACATCATATGTCAGTCCAGGGCCTGCAGGCTAAAAGAGGGTATTGGATGTCCTGAAACAGGAGTTACAGGCCATTGTGTGTCATCATGTGGATCTTAAGCATCCAACTCTGGTCATCTAGAGAACAGCCAGTGCTCTTAACACCATAACCTGAAGAGGGAATCTTAGGCAAGTCTGTGGGGGCAGTATCTTCATTGATGATGATGGAGGGCCTATCTTGGACAAATGGTCCTGAGTTGTATAATGAAACAAGCTGAGCAAACCATATGGAGCAAGCCAGTAAACATTACTCCTCCATGCCCTCTGCTTCAGTTCCTGTCTCCGGGTTCCTTTCTTGAGTTCCTGTCCTGACTTCCCTGGATGATGGACTACAAAATATAAGATAAAATAGACACCCTTCCCTCCCCAAGTTGCTTTTGGTCATGGTGTTTAATCAGAGCACCAGAAACCCTAAGACAGTCTTTCATCAGCGATGCTACTGATGTGTGCCACAGTCTTATCATTAAGATGATTCGATAAATAAGAAACAAGATACCCAGGCAGGTAAGCCACATGATCTATTTTTCAGATGCACACAATACAACAGAACCACTGCAAAATAAAACTGGATGGAATATGTCACATCCCCCATCACTGAGGACCCATTGTGCTTCATTTTCTCTAAGAAAGTGTTCCTGAAGTGTCTCCATGAAATAACATCTTAGCCAACTGTAGGCAAATCCAAGTGTCATTTGAAAGATATCACACAACATGACCACCAGATGAAAAAGCTAGAATAACTTTTCATACCCCAAAGTGGGTCCTACAAAGTCTTCCCAAAGGGAGACTATGCCAAATTCCAATTAACATTGATTCCAAAGTGATCCTCAAAGCCAAGTTGAAGATCATTTTAAAGTCTCCTTCCCATATGTATAACCCAAGAGGTAGGAGGTTGGTATAAGCACCTATCTCTATTCTGGATCCTCAAGTCTAAAAGCCTTTGGAACTTCCCAAGCCGCTTTCAATTGCTAAGATACCCAAAGGTGTCATTTAATGCCCAGATTCAACCACTCTGAGTAAACACATTGCAATAGTTATTGATACAACCATCTCTGTTAATGAATTCCCAGCATCTACCTCAGGGAGCCGATCAATTCCAAGTGGTGTGATTTCCTAGTTTCATGGAATGCCATATACTATATAGTCATGTACCTATGATTGTACACATGACTACCTATGAAACTACAGGGGTCCCATAAGATCGTACAAGTAAGTGATAGTGTACCTACCTTAGTTGGCACAAGTCATTCTATGATATTTGTACAACAGTAAAGTCGTTTCTCAATGTCTTCTCAGATGATTTCTTGCCATTCAGTGGTACATGACTGCCTATTAACTCAGGATTTTGATCTTATTTTATTCTAAGACCATATTACTTTTATAAGCTAAACAGATCTCTTAAGACAGCGCAGAACTCTAGTGAGCGCGCAGTTGACCAGAAAGCTGTCGACTATTATAGATCTAAATTATATATTAAAGAGAATCTCTTCATGTGTGAAATAAAACAAAACCCTGCCCTTATTAGCTCTCCTGATAACTAATGCAAAAGAATGGGCGCCATTAGCCGCAAAGCCTCATCTCTTACCTCCACCACTGTGGTTCCTGCAGCCTTGCACATTGGCAGATTGAAGTTCCTTGCACTTTTCCTGTATCAGACAGGGAGGACAGAAGAGGGAGAAAAATCAAAAACAAGATGTATCTCTTGTGACTTGAAAACGCAGACTTTTAGTCTTCCAAGAATCTATGAATCTACGAGTGCATGTCTTGCACCTATCTTTACACTTAAAAGTTCTCATGGCTATTTCATTCGGTCTATATGATTCTTATAGTAGGTGGAAGGAAAGACTATTTTTTTCATGCTCAGTCAATAGCTTTTACACAGAAACATAAAGTGAGTAGTCATAGATATCTGAAATTAAATTCCTCTAGTCTTTCAACCAAGATTAGACTTTGCTCCCATAGTTAAATAGTTCACAGAGAAACTTTTTAAAAGGAGAAATAGTTAGGGATGTCCACAACAAGGATATAGCTAGATGGTAAAGCACTTACTTGGTGTGCACCAGGACCTAGGCTCAAACCCCCAGCACCAGAAAGGGAAAGAGAAAGGAGAAAGTGCCAAGTGCTTCACAGAAGGTCTGGTCTGTCCTCCTAAAGAGGGGCCTCTGCTAGCTGACAGTATAGGAACCAACACTGGTGCTGAGTGAGGCCTTCTAGCGAGCCCTTGGGAGAGCAAGTTTGTGGTGTCTGGATCAGCTGTCACAGTGACTGTGAATGAGATTTGCATCCTAAGAATCTAGAATCTAGTTGAACACTGTGGTGAGAACTTTCACTTCACACCAAAGCTCAGCGACCTATGTATGGGCAGCTTACAGCCGCCCAAGTTAAGTCTACAGAAACCACAGCTGGGCATCAGAGTACAAGGTGAAATTCTACAAATATCTTAAGTAGCTAACTGTTATTTGGTATATAACTTCACTCATCTTTTCTTCATAAAGCATCAGCACTCTACATACATCACACTAAACATCAAAGAAAGCAGGCAAGATGTCAGATGTCTGCCAAGAATTTCCAAAAGTAGTCGTATGCCAAAGGCCTAGAACTCAAGGAATCAGAGCATTAATATCTCACTGAGTCCTTCGGAAATAATAAATAAATAAATAAATAAATAAATAAATAAATAACAATGAAAGTGCCACTGACAACCTGACTATGTTTGATGCCAAACTACATCTGTTAAAATTTAAAAAAAGAAACAAAAACAAAAACCTTCATTTAAGGCAGCAAATAACAAAACTGAGGAAGATCATATAGCTCACCTCTTATTTACAGAGCCAAAGTGGCCCAGCTTTCAAAACACAACTATCTAATCTGCACCTCTGAGACATTAAATACTCGTAATTACTTAGAGTTCAGTATGCAAAGGTTAATCAAATGACAGGAAAATCATGTAGGCCTGTGGCTATCCAGAGAAGGAAAACAAGCATTTGTAAAGATAATTAGCTTTTCAGACGGAACCTTTAGAAGGCTCTCCTAGGAGACATCAACTGCACAAAAAAAAAAA
>NW_022196914.1:764096-777704 GCF_008632895.1 Mastomys coucha | reverse complement strand
AAAAAAAAAAAAAAAAAAAAAAAAAAAAAAAAAAATTCACGTAAACTATTACTTATTATTAGCGATCTTCCCCAAAACATCAGAGCAATTTTGACATTTTAAGATGCTGTTTAAGAATAACAATATGAAAGTAAACGATAAGTATCGGCTGCTGTCATGTTTGCTAAGAAAATACTCTTGGCAAATAAAATACAGATGGAAAAAAATAGTTGTACGCAGCTGTGTACGAGAGTGCATCAATCCTTTCCTTCTTAAACAGGGTCTCATGTATTCCAGGCTAGCCTCAAACCCAATACAGTGAAGATGACTTTGAACTTCTGATCTGCCTACCTCCACCACCATCCCCTACTGCTGGGAATGTAATAGCATACCCGGTGTGGGGAATCAAACCCAAGGTTTGGGACGTGCTAGGCAAACGCTCTACCAAGTCAGCTACATCCCAGCCCTGGATCCAGTTATTTAGCATATCAGCAGGCACTAGATGTTCTTCTGGATACATGCACATACTGTACACCTGCACATGCATGACTGTAAGCCATTTTAAAAGGTCAGACAGCATCTCACTATGATATCCATTTCTGCTGTCATCATCTAGAAAACAGAGTCTTTGTCATACATCACATTCCCTTTGTTTAATGGCTTCCTTACCTGAAGTGCTAAGAATACAACACAAGGCCCCAAGCAAGCACTCCACCTGAGCTATAGCCCCTGGTGTTACCTTTGTACCCAAGGTAGGAGATGAGGCTGGGGGCTCAACAGGTAAGGAGCAGGGGGAATGCCTACGGTAGTATGTTTAGTTGTGTTCTACTGTTTTGTTGAACTGGTACAGTACCTGAAAATCACATTTCCTGCCCGGTCTGCTTTCCAAGCTTTCACCAGAGCAAAATCTCCTGTGATGGCTTCCTCCAAAATGAAGTGCTGACCGTTAAACTCCCTCACCTGCAGGAGACAAGCGCTGTCAGGTATTTGTGCAGGATGCCCATGCCTGTGCTCTGAAGAAGCACACTCGGGGAACCGACCGACGCCTAGCGACAATGGCTTCTTCAGGGAAAGGAATCTCAAGAGGCTTCTCCAGTAGCAAAATAGTCCAGGGAGGCTTCAGGAAGAGAATGTGCTCACAGGTCCCACAATACGTGCAAGTGTGTTTACATCCGAGAAACTCAAACCTCCACCAAGTGTGTCCATATCCATTTGACTGTGTGCCTTGGTTACCTTTCAGACAATGGAATATGTCCCTTTCCTTCTACACCCCTCCAAATTAAAATGTGGAAGTTACACGAAACGGCTTACCTATTGTCTCTCTTTAACTGTGATCTATAATTAATGCTGAGAGAATCAATGATCACAATAAGGTAAACTAGTTAAAAAAGAACTGGAATGTCTCCCTACTGTGCGCACCGGGTAAGCCTCCTTGTATTAACATCTTCATTGGCCTGCTTTGATGGATTTTCTTCACATAAAATCTCTTTATATTTGCATGTGCTCAAAGGAAAATCTTGATTTCCGTGCTACTATAAATGCTCGTTTTTTTAAGTGCTGGTTTTTAATGAACTGCACATTTCCTGTCATTAGTGATATAACACAATGCTATTGATTTAAAAAAAAAAATGTACTGCCTTTTTGGGAGGAAATATAAAAACCAGACTCGCATTTCCCATTATGTCCTTCCTGTCTTCTCCCCTTGGAGATTTGCCTCTGGGAATTCTAGAGAGAACTGAAACAGCGCCCGGAGAGAACTGGATCTGTTGTGCACAAATACAGTCCTGTGAAGGCAGAACTCCAACCGCATTCCTCCTGTGCCCTCTAGTGGAAAACAGACTGTATGCGTTTTCTAGAAACTTCCAACCCAGCGTTAAGGTCCAATTACTTTCTGCTTTGCTTTGTTTGTGGGGGAAATGATGATTTTGAACTTGGAGTTTCATATACTCCATCACTGAGGTTCCAGCCTTACTTTTAAACCTTCAAACAGATTATTTCGTAAAGGAAAGTTTCTCCAAAGATATCCCAATTTCTAACTAGAAAATATGAGCTATGAAAACCACCAATGAAGCCGGGCAGTGGTGCATGCCTTTAATCCCAGCACTTGGGAGGCAGAGGCAGGCGGATTTCTGTGTTTAAGGCCAACCTGGTCTACAGAATGAGTTCCAGGACAGCCAGAGCTACACAGAGAAGCCCTGTCTCGAAAAAAACTGCACATCGACATATACAGTTATTTTAAAGGTGTATGTATTTCAGAAGTCATCACTGTGAACGTCAATGATGAGGTGGGTAGTGGCACATGATTACAATCCAAGCCCTTGAGAGGCAGAGGCAAGAGGACTGTTGGGAGATCAAGAGAAGCCTGGGCTTATGGGGCTTCAAAACCTCCAGAACAAAGCTTTCACAAAAAGGAAGCAAATGAAAAATCCTCTGGTGATGAAGGCTGAGACAGAAAACACAAGTCTTTTCTAAGCGCATTACCTGTTCTAACATTCAAAGAGGGAAACTACTAGCTTTACCAAGCTTACTGCTGTGCTCACCCAAACGGTGTGTTTGACCTCCAGTTCATCTTTAGGTTCTTCTAGAACTCACTCCAATTAGATGTTTGCCAGCGACCTTGTGTCTGCACACTACTGCTCGGTTCTAGTCATCCTTCTTCCCTTGACCCAGCTGCTCCCTTTTTATTTTTCAGATCACCTCTGGACCTCCCTCCCCATCTTCCTCCACAGCTCTTCCTCTTCCGCATGGCCACTAACTGTTAAAGAGGGGCTCTCCATCCACACAGTGGTCCAAGACACTGTGTAGCCCTGAGGGTTTGAATGCCTACATGCACACCATGCCTCCTGTTCTGTAAATTTTCTGACCAGAGTCGCCACACGCTTCCTCTTGAGTCTCCTGAACTTAAGTATACCTCTTCCCCAACAGACTGAGGTCTTTGTTTACCCCATGTCTTGCCATCTCAATAAGCAGCAATCTTGTTTCCTGTCCTCTCTGTCACATGTGGTGGCTCTACCATCAACATCTAACCTAATTCTAATCACTTTGCACAAAGTCTACTTCACCACCTTATGCCAGCCACTGTCCATTCCCACCAGGACCAATGCACGGCCTCCCAACTTGGGCCTCCATAAAACTTACCACCCAATAGCGAGAGTGATCTTTACAAGATGTAACTTAGAACACAACACACTCGTACACATTTCACTAGCTTCTGACCACAGCAAATGAACTCTAAGCTCTGTGAGCAGACAATAGACAGAACCAAGATTGAGGTCAGAGACTGAGGGAGGCAGGGATAGAGAGAAAGAGACAAACGGATACACACACAGAGAGGTCAGAGAGACAGAGAGCGATTTTTATATAAAGTTATAAAGTTACTAAATTCACGCACCAGGCACAAAAGAAAAGTTCGAAAAGATTCTAGCCTCCCACAGTCTCTTGGGGTATGTTAATGTTACATTTTCTAATAAACTATCAGAATATTAACCAGGACTGGGCAGTGGTGGCGCACGCCTATAATCCCAGCACTTGGGAGGCAGAGGCAGGTGGATTTCTGAGTTCGAGGCCAACCTGGTCTACAGAGTGAATTCCAGGACAGCCAGGGCTACACAGAGAAACCCTGTCTTAAAAAAAAACAAAAAAACAAAAAAAACAGAATATTAACCCAATTTTTCAGGGTACTTTTATCATGTGTTCCTAAGCTTCATTTTCCTTAGGTTCCTGAGGTTGATTTTTTTGTTTGTTTGTTTCTTCTATCAAGAAACTTTTTAACCTAATTTGGCAGTGAAAAAGCAAATTGAATATAAAAAAATACTTGAATTAAAGCTTGAATCAATATGGGTGACTCCCAAAAAAAGAAGCAAAACTCCAGATGGAAGACAAAGTTGGAGACAAACATCAGGCAGTAAGGGGCTTGATCATTGACCTCCTGTCTCCCCAGAACAGCAACAGAGCCAGCAGCACTACATTCCCAGTACTGGTGGGCATCCCTTCATTTACTAGTTCATCTCCCTAGAGGTGGAGCCCAGCATTGCTGCATCCGCCTCTAGCAACTCTCTTCATTGAGCCAAGACAAAGAGAATGGAAAGACATTTTTAAATTCAAAATAATGTATTCATTTGTGTTTTTTTTTAATTGCTTCAAATCTAACTATGTCAAATACTCTCTCTAGATGTCTACTGTTGTCTAATATGACTAATATTGCTCACTTTAAAGTACTCATCCTACCCCACAGTATAAATCAGCACAGGCCAGTCAATAAAAAGCTGAGCTTATGTCTAAGATACAGAATATGGAATGGATCCTTTGAATTCTCTATTCCATTATATAATTATAACTGTGCCTGTTTTACAAGCTTTCAGATAAACTTAAGATTTCTTCTGTTGTTTTATTTTCTTTCAGTCATGTTAGGAAATCTGATCACAAGAGCTTAAAGCAATATACAGTAAACAACTGCTGGGGTTTTTTTCTTTTAATAAAAACATAATGATCAATGGTAAATGTTCTCACTTTTGTTAAAGCCTTTTGGAAAGTCAATTAACTAACCCTAATTAGTATACATAGACTATAGCTTTCTTCAAAAAGCTATAAATAATTGTATAAATGTATAAATAATATATAAATAATTATATACTATGTATGTATAAATAATTCATTCTCTTATTCTAATTTATTCTAGTTTTTCTCTGTGGTTTAAGTATGAGCAGACACCCCAGTTTAACTACAAGTCTCACCTTTTTGAAAGTAAATGACTGTTTGTCTCACTAAGGTTGCTATCAAATGAGCCCACACCGAATCTCTTGGGGAAATTAGTTTCGTAGCATCACGTGGGTGGGGAGTTTCTTACCTCTCGTGGCTTGCTGGCAATGGCAACGCTGCCATCTTTGTTATATTTGATGGGTGATCCTCCCTCTTGTACCAGGGTCCCATACCCTGTGCTGGTGTAGAAGGCAGGGACTCCAGCCCCACCTGCACGGATCCTCTCTGCAAGGGTGCCCTAGGAATGAACAACCAACAACCGTGAGAAACCCACAAAGCGCACTTCGGACAGGGAGCACAGGCACTGTTAGATGTGGTTCCCATCTGTTAGTTTGTGGCCCACCAACCTGCAAAGTGTGTAGCAATGTCCATGCTCATGAATCCCCAAACTGAGGCATCAATTAAAAGACAATAACCATTCCATTCTCAACCCACGTTCAAATGTAACTGTACATTTGTCAGGTTGTGCTTTCGGTCTCCAGCTCTACCCAGACATTGGTCTCTAAGTGACTACTTGAATATTTTGAAATCAAACTTTAAACTTAATTATGTAAATTTAGCTCTGTATTTTTAATTGCTAAATTTTCTTTTACCATGTATCACATGCAAGTATAAACTAAATATTTTTTTAATTAGTAGCAACAAGTATGCCAGAAGGGAAATATTTGCAATTTATTTATTTATTTATTTATTTATTTATTTATTTATACTTATTCACTTTACATCCTGCGCACTGCCTCTTCCCACTCACCTCATCTCACAATCCTTCTCCCATCTCCCTTCCTCCTCTGAGTGAGTAGTACCTCCCCCTGGATATCTCCCTACCCTGGCATATCAAGTCTCTGCAAGGCTAGGAGCATCCTCTCCCACTGAGGCCAGACAAGGCAGCCCAGCTAGAACATATCCCATGTACAGAGAACAGCTTTTAGGATAGCACCCACTCCAGTTGTTCAGGACCCACATGAAGACTAAGCTGCACCTCCTCCATATGAGTGGCGAGACCTAGGTCCAGCCCGTGTATATTCTTTGGTTGGTGATTCAAAGTCTGAGAGTCCCAAGGTTAGTTGACTCTGTTGGTCTTCCTGTGGAATTTCCACTCCCTGTGGGGCCCACAATCCTTCCTCCTATTTTTCCATAAGAGCCTCCAAGTTCCATTCACTGTTTGACTGTGGATGTCTGCACCTGTCTGAGTCAGCTGCTGGGTGGAGCCTCTCAGAGGACAGCCATGCTAGACTCCTGTTTGCAATCATAACAGAGTATCATTAATAATGTCAAGGATTGGTGCTTGCTGATGGGATGAATCTCAAGTTGCTCTGGTTATTCGTTGGCCATTCCCTCAGTCTCTGTTCCATCCCCCATCCCTGCATCTCTTGTAGACAGGATATATTTTAGGTCGAAAGTTTTGTGGGTAGTTGACTCTGTTGGTCTTCCTGTGGAATTTCTACTCCCTGTGGGGCCCATAATCCTTCCTCCTATTTTTCCATAAGAGCCCCCAAGTTCCATTCACTGTTTGATCACCCTAGTGATCCATTGGCGTTCTTGCCTGGCTACAGGAGGTAAACTCTTCAAGTTCTATATCCCCAATGCTGTGAGTCACAGCTAAGTCACCCCCATTGATTCTTGGGTGCCTCTCTCATCCTAGGTCTGTCTTGTGCTGGAGATGCACCCCCGATTCCCACCCTGTCAGTTACAGATTGCCATTCATTTTCATGGCATCTGGTTATCCCTCCTGCCCCTCCCCACATCTGAACCTGAACACCCCCATTCCCCTCCCCATCTCCTTTCCCACCCAGTTCCCTCCCTCCATCTGTCTCTTATGACTATTTTATTTCCCCTTTCTAAGTGACATCCAAGCATTGTGCCATGCTTGTGTGTCTTCCTTTTTGTTTAGCTTCTTTGGGTCTGTGGAGTGTAGCATGTGTATCCTAATGTTATGGCTAATATCCACTTTTAAGTGAATACCTACCATGCATTTCTTTTTGGGATTGTGTCACTGTCTTAGTTAGGGTTTAACCACTATGAACAGACACCGTGACCAAGGCAACTCTTATAAGGATAACATTTAATTGGGACTGGCTTATAGGCTGAGAGGTTCAGTCCATCATCATCAAGGCAGGAGCAGGGTAGAGTCCAGGCAGGCATGGTATAGGAGGAGCTGTTCTACATCTACATGGTGTAAGAAGGTTCTACATATTCATCTGAAGGCTGCTAGAAGAAGACCATCTTCCAGGTTGCTTGGATGAGTGTCTTAAAGCCCAAGCCCAGTAGCACACCTACTACAATAATGCCACACCTCCAAATACTGCCACTCCCCTGGCCAAGCATATTCAAACCACAAGTTACCTCACTTAAGATGTTATTCTCAAGATCCATCCATTGGCCTGCAAAGTACATGATGTCTTTGTTTTTAATAGCTGAATAGTATTGAATTGTGTAAATGTATCACATTTTCTTTATCCATTTGGGACATCTAGGTTGTTTCTAGTTTTTGGCTAGTAAAAACAAAGCTGCTATGAACATAATTGAGCAAGAGTCTTTGTGGGATTGTGAAGCATCTTTGGGATATATGTCCAGGAGTGATATAGCTGGGTCTTGAGAGAGACCTATTTTCAGTTTTCTAAAAAACTGCCAAATTGATTTCCAAAGTGGTTGTACAAGTTTGGACTCCCACCAGCAATGGAGGAGTATTCCACTTGCTCCACATCCTCTCCAGCATGTGCTAGCTCTTGAGGTTTTTATCTTTGCCATTCCAATAGGTATAAGATAGAACCTCAGAGTTGTTTTGATTTGCATTTCCCTGATGACTAAGGACTTCTAACAGTTCTTTAAGTGCCTCTCAGACATCTGCGATTCCTCTGTTGAGAATTGTCTGTTTAGCTCTGTGCCCCATTTTTAAATTAGGTTATTTGGGTTGTTGGTGTCTAACATCTTGAGTTCTTTATATATTTTGGATATTAGCCCTCTGTCAGATATAGGGTTGGTAAGGATCCTTTCTCAATCTGGGAGCTGCTGGGTTTGTCCTATTAAGAGTGTTCTTTGCCTTACAGAAGCTTTGTAGTTTCATGAGCTCTCATTTATCAATTGTTGATCTTAGAGCCTGAGTTATCTGCGTTCTGTTCAGGAAATTGTCTCCTTTACCAATGTGTTAAGGCTATTTCTCATTTTCTCATCTATGAACTTTAGTGTATCCTGTTTTATGTTGAGGTCTTTGATCCACTTGGACTTGAGTTTTGTGCAGGGTGATAAGTATGGATCTACTATCAATCTTCTACATGAGGACATCCAGTTAGACCAGCACCGTTTGGTGAAGATGCTCTTTTTTTCCATTGTATGGTTTTGGCATCTTTATCAAAAATCAAGTATCCATGGGTGTGTGGGTTTATTTCTGGGTATTTAATTCGATTCCATTGATCAACGTGTCTGTTTCTGTACCAGTACCACACAGTTTTTATCACTGCTGCTCTGTACTACAGCTCTGAACTTGAGTTCAGGGATGGTGACAATATTTGTGATTTTGACACCCAGCAGGCTAAGGTGGGAAGATTGCCATGGGTTTAAAGACAGCCTGGGTTACATAACAAGTACTAGACCAAACCAGGCTATATAACAGGACTATGGGACTATGTATCTAACAAAAAGTTCAAATTTACTTTAAAATTCATTTTACATCACTTTCATAAATGTTTTATTTATAAAGTTATCAAAGAAAGAAAAATCCAAAGCCAAGCAAAACCTGGCATATGGGTAAACTGGCTGTTAAAAGCTGAGTTGGAACAGTAAGATGTTACACCAGGTAAACGAGTTTGCCACCTGAGATGCTATGAATGAGAAGGGTCCCCATAAGCCCCCATAGGTTCTGAGGTGGTTTGAACAGGAATGGCCCCCATAGACTCCTGGGTTTGTATGCTTGGCCCATAAGTAGTGGTGCTATTAGGAGGTGAAGTCTATGTCACTTTGGAGGTAAACTTTGAGGACTCCTGTGCTCAAGCTATACCCAGTGTGACATACAGTCTCCTTCTGCTGGCTAGGGATCAAAATGTAGAACCCTCAACTCCTCCAGTATCATGTCATGCCATCACTGTCATCCTTCCTGCCATGAGGATAATAGACTAACCCTCTGAAACTGTAAGCCAGCCCTAATTAAATCTTTTCGTTATAAGAGCTGCTGCAGTTATGGTGCCTCTTCAAAGCAATGAAACCCTAAGATAGACTCACATATGAATGTTTGGTTCCCCAGTGGTGGAACTGTTTTAGAAGGATCATGGGGTTTGGCCTTGTTGGAAGAGGTGTGTCACTGGGGATGGGCTTTGCAGTTTCAAAAGAGCATGTCATACTCAGTGAGCTCTCTCTGACTCCTACTTGAGGATAAGAATATAAGCTCTCAGCTACTTCTGCAGTGCCATGCCTGTCTGCCTGTTGCCATGGTCCCCACCATGATGGTCATGGACTCTGACCCTCTGCAACCAAGCATCCTAAATTAAAGATTTTTTTTTATATAAGTTGCCCTGGTCCTAGTATTTTGTCATTGCAATAGAAAAGTAAGTAAGATAATACACAAGCTTACCAACCTGAATACAATCCTCAGAACCCACAGTGGAAGGAGAGAAGCAATTCCTGAAAGTGCCCTCTGACGACCACTGGTGTAGCATGGCATGAACATGCCTGCACATATGCATGTACATGCGCATGTGCATGCACATACACACACATAAATAATAATGATGGTGATGATAATAATAATAAATGTATATATACATATTTTAAATTTCATAAAACACTAGGAGGTCTTAGAGCTTTGTTTCACAATAGAAACAGGCACGGGTGATGTTTCTTTGCATCTCCTTCTGATGGGAGACCCTCCCTCTCCCAGAGACAGATGACTTCAAACTGATTCCCTAGCTCTCCCCCATCCCCAGCTGACTTGCCAGGTTTCACGTAGGATCCTAACTCTCGCTTTAAATATGTCCTGAATCTCTCTCATACTGAAAACACTTCTGGGGTGCTACTACCCTATGCTTACTAGACAGCCGATTGGCTAGTCAGAAGTCAGAATTGACATCGCTATCAATGACGCTGTTTACACTATCCCAGCCTGAGAATTCTGTACTCACTGGGGCTTTTAAATGCTTAACAAAGGACCTAATAGTAAGAATCTCAGCTACTGAGTCATCAGAGTCTGTAGGTAACTCTGAAGCAAAAGGGACATGGGAAGTCATATTCCTCAGCTAACTTGTCCCTGTTCCACCAAATAGACGCACGACTCTATTTTGCCTTGTATTTTAAACCAATAATATCCAAAAAAAACATTAAATCATTAAAACAGTCATAATACCCCTCATTTTAAAATATTTTTTTCTGCTTGCCCTTCCCAAACATGCTTCCCCATCTCTCTGCCCACTGCTCAAGCGCCTGAAAGGAGAGTATGTCTGAAGACAAAACCCTGTGGGTGCCATTTTGCTTCCCCCAAAAGAAAGACAGTCCTTACCACTTATCAGGGCTTCTCCCCTCCTCCCCCCCCCAGCCCTGAAGCTGCAGAGGAGGATGAAAGAGAGGCCTGGTGCACCACTCGGTTGAGGAAGGAAACACTATCTTTTTGTAGTTTAAAGAAAAACACTTTAGTAAGTAGTAAGGAAGTTCCTCTCCCATCTACGCATCTTCTGACAAAACGGAGATAAAGCAAAGGAGTAAAGGTTCATGTTCAGTCACTACACAACCTCACCATGTGGCATCTTCACCTTCAATGCAAAAGCTATACTGGATGCTCTGGACCTCTGATGTTGAAACTCCAGCCTTCAATGTACAGAGAGATATTTAAGATAGAGACAATTCACCCTCTGACATGCTTCACGCTTCTGACATGAGTGAGCAAGATTTGACCGTTCAAAAGTTTCCAGGCCGGGTGCTGGTGGCACACACCTTTAATCCCAGCACTTGGAAGGTAGAGGCAGGCGGATTTCTGAGATCAAGGCCAGCCTGGTTTACAGAATGAGTTCCAAGACAGCCAGGGCTATACAGAGAAATCCTGTCTCAAAATAACAAACAAACAACAACAAAAAAATGTTTCCAACCCTGATATTCATAAAATCTGACTTTTAGAACAATCTCAGACATTTCAGGAAGTCCTTTTGTTTGCCTCTGGCTTGATGGACATTGTATTGTCATATTAAAAATTGTACCAGCAGCTTGTATACTTTCTTCTTAGAAGTACCTAATCTTCCACAGATCTGGAAAACATTAATCCTCCAAGACCAACAGAAGTGACCTGAACACAAAATTTCTTAGTTTGCCCACATACCATCTTTCTGTCTCAAACAACAACAAAAATGTAAGAATGAAATAAGGAAGTTTTTTTATAAACTGGTACTGTGAAACAACAGCAGAGAGATTCCCTTACCTGAGGTGTCAGCTCTACTTCTAATTCACCAGATAAGAACTGTCGCTCAAATTCTGCATTTTCTCCCACATATGAGGAGATCATGCGTTTTATCTGCTTGGATCGAAGTAAAAGGCCCAGGCCAAAGTTGTCAACCCTAAATGGAAAGAAAGGGAGTTGATAACCAAGAGACCATATGACAGAACATTGTTAGCATGTGTTGTTCTGTTGTTGTTGTAGTTTAAAGATGTGAAATTTTAATACTTTGGAGGAAAAGAAATCTAGGAAATTCTATTGACATTTTCCTTCTACCCCTCACTACTGCAAGACCATCACAAGGCCACTCACTTTTCTTCTTTTACAGGCAGGGAGAGTAAAGCTTAAAAGGCTGACAGAGATCCCAGCTCCTGGGAGACGGACACAGGTGGAGCTCTAGGTTGAGGCCAGCCTGGTCTACATAGTGAGTTCCAGGTCAGCCAGCTCTATGCATTAAAATGCGATCTCAAATCCCCCTCCTCAAGATCTCAGAGAGTAAAAGACAGAGATAACACTGTCCAGCCCACATTCATCCTACAGCTCCAGGCCACACATGCTTATTCTTTCTTCTGCTGCAAAGTGGTCTTGAGATGGAACCCAAGCACAGATGCTTTGAAAACATCCCAAATCACTGCAGAGGCCCTCTGTGTTCAGTGGGAAGGTACAGGTACCAATCACTGAAGAGGCTCTCTGTGTTCAGTGGGAAGGTACAGGTATCAATCACTGCAGAGACCCTCTGTGTTCAGTGGGAAGGGACAGGTACCAATCACTGCAGAGGCTCTCTGTGTTCAGCGGGAAGGTACAGGTATCTTTATTAAGATAAAGATGAGCACACTCATTGAAATATGACCCAAATTGTATATAAGTCTAAGAACATTTTTCCTATATCATAGACATTTTACCTGACACATACTTGAATGTTCTCAGTCCTCTCAAATGAAAAGACTGAAGGTAGCAAAATGAATCCTATGTTTCTTTCAATACATATATTTTGGTGTAATATTGTAAAGAACTCAGTTTTTTTCTTAGATATGGAGCAAATACTATATCTCCCGATGTATATATTTCTTCTTTATTTCTATTATATTTTCAAAGAAAAAAATGTACCTACATTTTAAAGCACATTTCCTATGATAAGATAGACTAATTACTTACTGGGAGATTGCCCCTTTCAGGTCAGTTTCCCTCCCTACTCAAAGGTTTTAAAAGTTTGTTAGCCAACTATATAGGTCGGTTTGTCTGTCCAAGACAGTCTCACTAATAATCTAAATCAGTCTGGAACATAAGACCCTCCTACCTCCACCTCGCCTACGACAAAGAGGGAAGTTGGCAGGTCTGTGGCTTCTCCTCTCTCCAATCTTCCCCTAAGTATGGAAGACAGTAAGCAAACCCCTACCCAGATAGTATCCTACTTTGAAAACTTCTTTAAAGTTACAGTGGAAACAGCTTTATGGTTAATAATATACTTGTCCACTAGAGGGCGCCAGATATCAGAGATCCTGTCTTCCCAGTGAGAAGTTTTCTGTTCTTTCTTTCCTCTGGTTTTCTTTCTCCTTCATCCTCCTTCTCTTTTTTCCACACCCTTCCTCAGGTGTTTGCCTCTAACCTGCTCCTAGGGCCCAATCCCTGCTTGACATGAGCAATTCCCCTCCAGACTTAGCTTCTTTCAGCAGCCTGGCCCAGCAGAGCTCAGGGCAGCTCCCTCCTAGAGATGGGGAGAATGCAAACTGGAGAAGTGATCTTCAACTCTCTACGCACTAAATCTGTCTCCACAACCTGTTTAGACATCAGGCCATCTCTCGCTCCCTGCTCCACCTGGCACCATCTTTACCTGGATGCCAGGGCAACCTCATCTGCTCCTGCTTCTGTCCCTACAATCCACTTTGAACATGGCAGACAAATAACACCTTATAAAACACAGGAGTAGAACAGGCCACCATCTGCTCGAAGTCCTGGAAAGGTAAAGCAAAGTGCTCTAGAGCAGCAGGCGAGGCACACTAATTGCTGCCTTTTTTGTCTCTGACCTCATTTCTTCTGGGCTATTCTTCTGTCACTTCTCTGACTCTCTGTTGTCCTTTCAGCTCCCCAAGCCCTGCCAGAAATGCTTCCCTAAGGGCCTTTGCCTGTCTCTAGAACTATTCTCTGCATGGCTCCTCCCTCACATCCTTCAAGTGTGGACTCAGAGGTGACCTTAGTGTCACCCCGATTACGCCACCGATCGCTGATGCCACTGATGGCTGATAGCGGCCTCTCTATTCAGAGGTTATCAATTCTCTTCCTTACTCTGTTTCTTTTTTTACCCCATGGTACAAAACTTTCCAATGTTTCAGAAAAGTTGCCCATTTTTATGTTGACTATCTATTGTCTCTTTCCCAAATAGAACAGAAGGTCTGTAACAGGTCATACCCTGCTGTTTCTTTAGATGATTATGGTGGTGGTGGTGGAGGTGGTGGTGGTGGTGG